>NC_050574.1:358518515-358603515 GCF_011100635.1 Trichosurus vulpecula
AGGACATTTATTTTTATGCTAGATCTATGAATTGGTCCAAACATTCTAAAAAAATTTTCAATCAATTAATCAATGAATATATATATATATATATATATATATATATATATATATATATATATATGTATTGCCTATTATGTCCCAGGATATATAGTTGGTTCTGAGGATGCAAGTACAAACAACCTTTACTTCCATTATACTAAGAAAGTGAATAAAATGTCCATATACTCAGACTGAGAGATCTTACTGCTAGAGATATATGACATAGAGTTCAAGATAGAAATGCCTCACATTGACCAGAATATTTTTAGTACATACACGCACGTGCACGCGTGCGCACACACACACACACACACAGATATGCACTTATGGATATGTAAATATGCACATATCTGTATCTTTGTAACAATAAAAATTAAGGTGATACAAAACAAAGATATCAATAAAATTCAAAAAATATATTTTTGTATTTATTCTTCTCCGTTCCCCTAAATAATAGAGCCACTGATTTTAATGTCACCTGTGTGTATATAATATCTATGAGAGCATGCTAGTAAGAACTACCATTTATTCAACTTATATACTCTTATAAAAATCATATCCTTAATTCTCTTTTGCCATTTGCAAATAAAATGAAGAAACATATTCTATAAACTATGGTTTCTGAGTTGTTTTTCGAATAGTCATGATTTTCTCAGAGATGTCCATACTAGCTATGTTTTTGTCCAATGGCAGGCCTTTGTGAGATGATTGGCCGGAGGTAAGTGAACAACTCCTCAGTGGAATATAACTTTTCTTAGTATTAAGACAACTGCATGGCCACCAAGCCAGTGGCCTTGACTTTACGAGCACAATTCTCTAACCAAGTGTTCTAGCCAATCACAATTTATGTGTTCTATTCAGACGCAACATTCCATTAGAGAATTGTATCTTAACTGTTGCTTAAAAGAAAAATGAGAAGGCAAACAAATCAAGGACACTTGAATATCTTGTGAACACCAGAGGAATTTACATATGAAACTTACTCCATTATTTTGAAATTAGTCACAGCTGACAACCAAAATATAACCTGAGGTTCAAGGACATATAATAGTAATACTAATAACTGCTAATTACAGGGCAGTTAAATAGCATAGCAAATAGAGTGCCAGAGATGGAGTCATAACTACCTGGATTCAAATCTGGCCTCAGACACTTGTTAGTTGTGTGACCCTGGCAAGTTACTTAATCCTGTTTGACTCAATTCCCTCATACATAAAATGAGCTGCAGAAGGAAATGGCAAACCACTCCCATATCTTTGCCAAGAAAACCTAAACAGGATCATGAAGAGTTGGACATGACAGGATATCACAAATTTATAGAAATGGTTTTAAATCACCTTCTTAATTGAAAATTTAGGAAATAGAGAGGGAAGGTATTATTAGTCCCATTTTAGTGACAAGAAAACCTGGAGTTCTAAGTAAAGTGATTTTTCTATGAGCATACAGTTATTAAGCATTTGAGGGATTTCTTCTCCCAGTGCTGATTAGTGTCTTTTCTTCAATTCATGGGTTTAGAGAATTGCCTGAGGCACTGAGAGGTTTAGTGATTTGCCCAGAGTCACACAATCAGTATATGTCACAGGTAGGCTTAAGGCTAGACCTTGTTGATTATGAGACCAGTTTTCTATGTGCTACTGAACTTGATCTGTCCAGTTTTTATCATTATATCTTTTTATCCTTTATCACCGTTTTGCTTTTCTTTTTTCAATATTAATTTATTTTTAGTTTTCAACATTCACTTCTACAAGATCTTGAGTTCCAAATTGCCTCCCCATCTCTCCCCTTCCCCCACCTCAAGACAGCATGCATTCTGATCACCCCTTCCCCCAATTTGTCCTCCCTTCTATAACACTCCCCCCTTCTCTTACCCCCTTCCCCTGTATTTTCTTATGGGGCAAGATAGATTGCTATACCCCATTGCCTGTATGTCTTTTCCAGTAGCATGCAGAAACAATTTTGATATTTGTTTTTAAAACTTTGAGTTCCTTATTCTTTCCCTTCCTCCTTCCCCACCCACCCCCATCGAGAAAGCAAGCAATTTGGTATAGATTATACACATGTATTCATGCAAAACATGTTGATAATAGTCATGTTGTGAAACACTAATTATATTTCCCTGTATCCTATCCTGCACTGCACTTATTCTATTCTCTCTTTTGACCCTGTCCCTCCTCAAAAATGTTTGCTTCTGATTACTCCCTCCTCCCATTTGCCCTCCTTTCTATCATCTTCCTCTCCCCACTTCCCTTGCCTTATGACCTTCCTTTGTACTTTTCTGTAAGGTAAGATAGATTTTCATATCCAATTGAGTGTTATTCCGTCTTTGAGCCAAATTTGATGAGAATAAGGTTCATTCATTCCCACTCACCTCCACCGTCTTCCCCTCCATTGTAAAAGCTTTTTTCTTGCCTCTTTTGGGTGAAATAATTATCCCATTTTACCTCTCCCTTTCTCCTTCTCCCTATATATTGTTCTCTCAACTATTCATTTTATTTTTAGTATTTTCATATTCAACTTAACCTGTGCCTTCCTAATGTATATTCCTTACATATTCCACATATAATTATATGGGTGTATATATGTATGTATGTACACTCACACACACACACACAGACACTTACGTATTGCTTCTGACTACCCTAATACTGAAAAATGTCTTATGAGTTACGAATTTCTTCTTTCCATGTAGGAATGTAAACAGTTCAAATTTAATTTGTCCCTTACGATTTCTCTTTCCTATATATCTTTTCATATTTCTCTTGAGTCTTATATTTGAGAGTCAAATCTTCTATTCAGCTCTGGTTTTTTCATCAAGAATGCTTACAAGTCCTCTATTTCATTGAATGTCCAACCCCTCCCCCCCAAATTATCATAGTTAGTTTTGCTGGGTAGGTGATTCTTGGTTTTAATCCTACCTCCTTTGACCTCCAGAACATCATATTCCAAACACCAATACCTTAATGGAGAAGCTGCTAAATCTTGTATTATCCTGATTGTGTTTCCACAATTGGATTTTTCCTTTGTGGCTGCTTGCAATATTTTCTCCTTGTCTTGGGAACTCTGGAATTTGGCTACAATATTTCTAGGAGTTTTCCTTTTGGGTTCTGCTTCAGGAGGTGATTGGTGCATTATTTCAATTAGTATTTTACTCTCTGATGCTAGAATATCACTTTCCTTGATAGTTTCTTTAAACATGATGTTTAGGCTCCTTTTTTGGATAATGGTTTTCATGTAGTCCTATAATTTTTAAATTATCTCTCCTGGATCTATTTTCCAGGTCAGTTGTTTTTCTAATGAGATATTTCACATTGTCTTCTTTGTTTTCATTCTTTTGGTTTTGTTTTATTTCTTGATTTCCCATAAAGTCATTAGCTTCCATTTGCTCCATTCTAATTTTTAAGGAATTATTTTCTTCAATGAGCTTTTGGGCACCATTTTCCATGTGGCAATTCTGCTTTTTAAACATTCTTCTCCCATTAGATTTTTGGACCTCTTAATCTGTTTGAGTTAATTTATTTTTTAAAGTCTTATTTTCTTCATAATTTTTTGGGGTCTCCTTTGGCATGCTGTCGACTCTTCCTGATTTTCTTGCATCACTCTCATTTCTCTTCCTAATTTTTCCTCTACTTCTCTTACTTGATTTTCAGAATCCTTTTTGAGCTTTTCAATCACCTGAGACTAATTCATATTTTTAGAAGCTTTGTTTTCCTACTGATCTTCTAAGTTGTCTTTGGTGTTTTGGGATCAAGAAGTCTGGAGATGGCTGCAGCTGCCAGTGATTCAGTCCCCTGAGGCCTGCTCTGGCCAGTCTGTGCCAGCTTGGCCCAGACTGGACAGCACTCTTCTCTCAGATTGGTGCAACAGAGCTTTCTTGTCAACCTTCCAGGTAGTCTTGGACTGGAAATTTGTTTCATTCTGTCATTTTGTAGGTTCTGCTGCTCTAGAATTTATTTAGAGTCATTTTTACAGCTATTTGCAGCATTTTGGGAGGGAACTCGAGCAAGTCCCTGTTTCTACACTGCCATTTTGGCTCTGCCCCCTCTTTATCACTTCAAAAGTTCTTGATCGATTCCAATCTAATAGGTCCTCACTCTTTGTTGAGCCTCCTTTTTTGTCCTCTCTGATTTCTTTTAAGCAAATTAACATCCTTTTGGTATAATATTTTCAATCCCTTTAGATAGAATTTATTCCTCCACTTCTTGTCAGGGCCATTTTCCTTTCTAGTGACTAGCAGCCAGAAACAGTTTTACAGCCTTCCTTCTCCTGATGACCACTGTCTTATTTCACAATTATTTCTTTTCCTATTCAATCTCCTTTGATAATATTAGGCATTCCACTCATTTCCTATTTTCATTTAGAAAGAACTATAACTATATACATACATACATGCATACATATATAAATATATATACATATATATATACACACATATACATGAATACTCACACATACACACACATATGCATATTTGTTTCATTGCCCAAGATGGGATTTATAGAAACATACCAAAAGACTATTTCAAGACTTAAGTTGTGAAAGTTCCCAATGACCTATTTTTCTAATTTTCTGGTGTTCCTCTTCTAAGAAGAGTGATTTCTTAGAATTTCCTCCAGTACTGATTTATAATGGAAAATATTTATGTTATTGAACCTATAACTAATAAATAGCCACACCTCTTCTATCAATAAAGGGATTTCTGTGACATCATAGCTGCCTTCTTTATTGAGTAAAGATATATAAATAGGAATCAGGATATTCTCTCCCTTTGCTGGAACTATTTATACTCACTTTGAAAAACATGGTTTTTCTAGGCAGAACAGTGTTTTTTTTTTTTTGGCAAGGAGAAAGAATACTAGTTATCTCATGTTTTAGCTAGTTCAGTGACAACATAATATGCTCTTAGTTTTGCCAACATCATGCTCTGTTTTCTCTTATCAAAGAGTGAATTACTGTGCTTAACGAATAAGTTATGCTAGCAAGCAAAAATGATAAGACGGCTTGCAGGGTGTGAAATTCTTTGTCTTTCTTGCATATAGCTGACACAATTGAAGCGTTAGTATTTTTCAGCCAACTTTGAAATTCTCTTTTTGTTGAACTTCATGTCATTCTAGAACATGTTCATGATTTATTAACACATTTAAGTGTAATCTATTTTTTTAAAAATATTATCAGAATTTAAATATAACAGAAAGAAATTCTGTTAAGGGATACTACCACTTAAATTGTTACCACAGTCTACAAATACTATTGTATAATTGAGCATAAAGTACCGAAGTTATTTGATGGAGCAAAGGATCTCTTTCCTTTTAAAAGAGAATTAAAGAAGCTCACAAACTTTCTTTGTTTTGTTCTTTTGCTTAAATAGGTAACAATGATGGTACTTGCCACTCCTGTGAATGTGTAAGGCCAACAAGAAGACCAACAACACCAGTACACAGGAGGGCTGCTAGCACATATTCTTCAATCTTCTTTTTTAAGGAAAGCAACTTTAAAGGGTTTATAAACTCACTTTAATTAAAAATACATATAATATTCACTTAGTTCAAGGGAAAAAGTCAGTACCCTGAACTTGACAGCAAATAGGAACAGAAATTACAAGCAGAAATTATATAAAGAGAGCAAATAACACAAGTCAGCAGACAGGGCTTTTAGCTGTCTGTCTGTAGCAATACATACATAGTTACCAGAGAGAGAAACACTGACATCTGGGTTTTCAAAGCTCTGTATCCAGAGTCTCCACACAACACTTCCAATGAGTGAGCCCAAAGCAAAATGCTAACCCTTTTTCAGGGACAGGGGCTTCCCACCTCTCAAGGGCTTCATACCTTTTGAAGGCTTCAACCTAACATGACCCAATTAGCAAAAAGGTGTGGGCCTTCCTACAAAGGCAAAGACTCTATCAAAGGAACTTATTCTCCTTAGTACTTAGAAACACTCCAAAAGAAAAAAAAAACATTAAAAAGTTCCACTTAGCTTGCCCTTACAATAGGTTACAGTTTTCTATGCAGCTATGCTTTTTAAATATACCAGACAGTAGTGAACTTTGGAGATTGATTCCAGTATGGGCCTGTTTTTTTCACATAAGATCTCACTATTTGGATTATAGTAAGGAAATGGTTAATAATTTTGTATGGCACTGTAAGGAGTTTAGTGTTGTGAAAAAAAAAACACTAGGAGTTTGAGTTCTAGATACAGATCTGCAGTTAATTACTTATTTGGCTGTTGAGAAGTCACAATCTCACTGGAACTGCCTCAGTTTCCTCATCTGTAGGAATGAGAGACATGGACTAGATGACATGTAGAGCCATTCAAAAGGAAAGTTCAGTATCAAATGCATTGAACTGTGTCATGTAGGTGTAGCAAACACTCAGTTTTGAATATAATTTCTTTAAGGTCAATATAACAACACACCTGTCAGTTTGGATTGAATTAATTCTTCTAAAGACCTAATAAATATCATAAAATCAGGTTCTTCTATAGAGTCCTGTGATTCCATTACTATTAGCCCTCAAGAGATCTATGTCATGTAAGAGTGTTCATTCTCTGCCAATTGCTTCTTTTAGAAACTACACTATCTTTGAGAAAATGAGTTGTCCAGAGAGAAACAAGAGAGATTCACTGAAGTTGACTTTTTATTATTGCAATATTCTCCCACATCATACTATCTACTTCTCCTCTGACCAGATCAGCATTTCACTATAGACAAATGATTTGTGCCAAGACCAATTTAACAAGGTATTTCTGAAATAAATGGATAGTATGCAATTACCTCCTCAGTGAGATCATTCCATCATTTTAAAACTCACAGGCAGATGTCAATGAACTATGAATGGAAAGGAAGACTGAAAGTAAAAAACAAAACAAAACACTATATATATCCATCAACTTTTCTGAAATTCCTATGAGGTGATGCCAATAGAGATCAAGAGGTTTTGGTGACCAACATCTCCACTTTACTGTGTTAAAAAAGGAAAATCTTCCCACTCCCTCAAATGAAGAGTCTTACAAGGAATAACCAAAAAAAGCCTGAAAATATTATATTAAGGCTATAAAGGAAGAGCAGAAGTTGAGTCTCCTGGAAGTAAAACCTTGCCGTTTCAGAACTATTAAGAAACAGGAATTGACATGAAGCAATTTATTCTTTTCAGCAAATTAGAAAAAAAGCAGACTTGAAATACTACTGAAAGCAAAATAATTCAACACTTAAAATGTCCCATTTTCTTGAGCATAAACATTTCCTCTACTAATATTACTAACATGAAATCAGGAAAGGAAGAAAAAAGTCCAAAATTCAACAAGACTAGAGAAAATACAAGAAAAAAATTGATATTTCCCTTTGAAAATGTGTTTTCTCTAGAAATTTTGGAAGATAAGAATTTCTGTACACAATGGTTGATTCTCTGTTTCTTTTGCCCATGAAATGAAAGGAAGAATCTCTCAAATTAATGTGTCTCTTCTTGGTTTTATAAATTTTTTAACATCAGCAAACACAAACATTTTGGTAGACCAAGAATAGGGACAAAAACAGAAGATTGTGTATGAAACTGTGAACTCTTCAGAAGTTTTTAGAATGTATATTAAACTTAACAAAAAAGCAACATAAACTTCTTGCTTGTCTTGGCACTCTTCTAAATGTTTTGCTCTGTTGTAGATTTTAAACATTCTATTGATGTCCTTATCTTTATTTTCTTTTTTTTCCATTGTAATTATTGTCCTGAAGCCCTCCATTTCTCTCCCCTCCCTGACACACACTTCCCAAGATGGAAAAATGATCGATCTTCTGGAATCATGATTGTTTGTTAAATTGGCTAAAGCACTTTGCCTTTCAAAATTGGTTTTCTTTTTATTATTGTAGCCATTGAACACATTATTCTCCTCCTCATTGTGCAAAGTTTATTCTCTATCTGTTTAGAAAAGACATTCTATTATATTATGAATTTATTTATTTCAACATTGCTTATTGTTATTGTTCAATCATTTCAGTCATGTCTGATTCTTCATGACCGCATCTTGGGTTTTCTTAGAAAAGATACTGGAGTGGTTTGCCATTTGCTTCTCAGCTCAATTTACAGATGAGGAAATTGAGTCAAAATGAGTTAAATGACTAGCCTAGGGTCATGCTGCTAAAAAATGTCTTAGGCCCTATTTGAACTCAAGTCTTCCTGAACAAAGATCTAGCACTTTATCTACTAGCCCCTTCATCATTCCTAAAAGTTTCATAATAATCATTAATATTTATATACCATAAATTGATCAGCCATTCCCCAATTGATGGGCATCATTTATTTCCAGTTCTTTGTGATAAAAAAGATGTTACTTTAAACATTTTTGTACATATATAGATCATTTCCACCTATGATGTTCTGTATCTATAGGCATTTTGGGAGCACTGCTCGATCAAAGGATATACATAGTTTAGTGTCATTTGGGGTAGAGTTTCAAATTGTTTTTTTTTTATTTTTGGAATATTTGGATCAATTCAGAGCTTTACAGAGAGTGTAGCAACATCCTTATTCTCCCAAAGATGTGCCATTTTCTTTTTTTTAACTTCTTTGACAATCTGATAAGTGTGCAGTTCAAGCCCTGAAATAACTTTAGTTGACTTTCCTTTATTATTAGTGATCACAAAGTTGTCGATAATTTGTGAATTATTTTGAAAAGTAATAAGTTATTTTGAATATTTATATATTACCAGGTTTGGGAAAGTATATGGCCCCAGTTTTTGTACTAAAGGAAGCCAAGAATGTTTATATTCTAAAACAAACTTTTATTGTATTTAAAAAATATAAAGGAGAGGATTCTGGGAAGATGAAGGAGAAAGTCAGAAAATTCTGAGCTCTCAAGATTTTCTGCCACAAGAGAGCTAAAACGGCACCTTAGGGTGAACAAAGTGTGGGTGCAGTCAAAAAGAACAGGGACACAACCAAGATCTTCCTGGGATAATTTGAGAAGATCCAAAGAAAAATCCCAGGACAAGGTTTAGTCCCTTCCAGAAGTAAACACCTCCAGGCTAGGTTGCCTTTTAACAACAAGCAACAAGCAGCTTAAACAATTAGCTGCAAGTCCTGGGGTTAGTGGGTTGGAGAGGCTTCTTGGCCCCAGTCACAGGAACTTTTCACCCTGGGATAGTGAAGGGAATTGGGCATTTGAGCCCAGGAATGTTGAGGGAACCTCTGCTGATGAGGAACACCAGACCCAGCTGTGCTGCAAAGAGCGGTGGGGACAAGAAGGAACCAGCACACATCCGGTGAGTGCAGAAGCAGTGGGACAGAAAGTCCGTGGTTGTGGGCACTTGCAGGAGATTGGAACTTTGGCTTTGGTTCCAGGGTGGAAGGGAGAACTAAAGATCTGGGACAATTTCCCATAATCCAGGGCTAGAGGTAAATACAAAAATCAAGCTATTATCACAAAAATGCACAGGCAAAAGAGAAAGAATCCAACCATAGAAACCTATTATGGGAATAGAGATGACTGGTGTTCATCTTCAAAGGTGGATATTGAAGTAAAGAAACCCTCAAAGAGAAACTTCAAATCGTCACCTGCCCAAAAAGAACTTATAGAAGATCTTAAAAGAACTTTAAGAATTAAATGACAGAGATGAAGGAAAAAATAAAAAAAAAATAATCCAAGAAAAACAAGAAGGTTATAAAAGGAATGTCAACTGATAAGTAAAGGAAATCTATAATCTCAAGGAGGAAAATGACACCTTAAATATTAGAATTAGGCAAAGTGAAGCCAGGGAAAGTATAAGAGATCAAGAAATAATTAAAGAAAACATGAATAATGAAAAAAATAGAATAGAAAGTGAAACATCCTATAAGAAAATCAACAGATTTGAAGATATAAAAATAATTGGACTAACTGAAAGTTATGATAAAAAAAGAATCTTGATACAACAATACAAGAAATAACTAAAGAAATTATTCTGAAGTGCTAGAACAAGGCAGGCAAGTAGAAATAGAAAAAAAATCCATCAAACACCACTTAAAAGTGATCCTATGAGTAAAGCTCATAGGAATATCATAGTCAAATTCAGAAACCTCTAGCTCAAGGATAAAATATTAAAAGCATCAAGATTAAAACAATTTAAATATGATGGTGCCACAATTAGAATTACACAAGACCTAGCAGTAGAGACATTAAAGGATCGCAGGTCTTGGAACAGAATATGTCAAAGAGCAAACGACTTGAGCCTGCAGCAAAAAATATCATACCATGCAAATCTGAGTATTATCCACAATGAAAATATATATATATATTTGATAAACCCTCAGACTTTCAAGACTTTGTTAAAAAAATCCTTAACTTAATAGAAGATTTGACATACAAGAACCAAGAGAAACATAAGGCACATACTAATGACTTACTATAAGGGATTCATAAGCACAGACCTTTTACCTTTTATACAATGTAAAATGTAAAATATGTGTCTAAGATTCTTATTAATGATTGGTGAGCTAATAAGAAAGAGGAGGATAAACCTGACTATGACATAAATATAAAAAGTAAAACCATTTAGAAACAGCAAAAAAGAACAACTATTTTATGCAATAGAGGTGTAAGAGGAAGAATGGATAAGGTGGAATTAGATGAGGGAGGAGGGCTGGTAGTTCTGGTAACCTCCTTTCAACCAGAATGGGTTTAAGAGGAAACAATACATATATATTTAGAAGAATATAAAAGTCTTCTAAATTTACTCAAAATAAAATGGTAGGGGTATAGAAAGGGAGGAAAGGACAAGGAAGGTATTTTTAGAGAGTTGAATAAGGGAATAGGAAAAAGAGGGGTATAGAAGGGTGTTTAGATTTATGGGAATGGGAGGATAGGGGAGGAATCCTTGGAAGGGGTAGGAAAGTAATAGGAGGGTAAAGTAGTTGGTAGAAGTAAAGTAGAGGAATCAGGAGGGATAGGAAGCAAAAGATATACACAAATATAAAAAAAGATCAGAAGTAGAGTATGTTTTGGGAAGTATATGTCTATATATCTATGTATATATGCATATGTGTATGTATATGTCTATAGCTGTAGAGAAACATACCTAAAACTTATTGTAGCTTTTGTGGGTGAGGTGGGGGAGGGAAAAAGATAAAAACAAAGTAAAATTGCACAGCAGAAAACAAAAGAAAACTTACGAGGAAGCAAAAAAAAATGGATAATTCTCAACACAATATGTATTATTTATCATATAAGCTTTCATGAAATGAAAATCTAGTGTTAAATATATATTTTGAATCCTCTATTATGTTCTGATATGAACATGACATTCTTTTTTTCTTTCTTTATATTTAAGTTTCAATATTTAAGTTTATGATATGATTTTTTCCTTTTCTCTATTCTGTATTTGTTTTCTGGTCCTTGAGTCTAAAATAAAATAAAATTTTTACAAAATCGTAAAAAAAATATTAGCTGACATGAGCACTAAAAAATAACTAGATAAGATTTGGCCTTCAACCATGTAGTTTGCTGATCCATGTTCTTTCAGAAAACTTGTATACTATCTTATAATATTTATATATTACTAATTATATAATGTGTATGCATATCTATGCCTACATATAGGTGTGTGTATATATATACTTATATATTTCATATCAGCTCTTATCAGATCAGACAAATGTGGTAAATATTTTATAACATTCAACATTTTTCCTTTAATTTTAATTGCCTTTTTTGTTTGTACAAACCTTTTTCAATTTTACAGAATTGAAATTGTTCATCTTTTATATCATCTTTATCTCTTGCTTAGTTAACAACTCTAGTTATATTCATAGTTATAAGAGATATCTTTTCCCTCATCTGATTTGTTTATTGCATGAATTTACATATTTAGGTAGTGTATACATTTGCAACTTACTGTGGGTATATATTGTGAAGTGTTGGTCTAAATCTAATTTATGTACATATTTCTTTTTAGTTTCCCCAGCATACTTTATTGAATAATACTAATATATTTACTATATATGTCATGCTTTAAGGTTTGCAAAACACTTTAATATATGATGCATCATTTGATCCTTACAACAATGTTGTGAGGTATGTGTTACTATTCTCTCCATTTTACAAATGTGACAACTGATACTGAAAGAGTTTAAGTGACTTGCCCAGGTTTGCATTGCTATTAATGTGTGTATGATTCAAAATCATGTATTCTTGATTCCATATCCAATATTCTATCCACTATGTCATCCAATCCAACTACCTAATGATTGAAGCTATGTCATAGTAGCTGGTATCCCATTTTTTTTCAAAGACTAGACATTGTGCCTAATTACTCCTAGGTTTTATCTCCTCTGTTACATTGATTAAATTTTCCACTTTTTTTTACCCAATATCTTTTTTTAATCATTACTACTTAGTAATACAGTTTGCAATCTCCTACTGTGGGTTTTTTCCCCCTTTTCATTCTTGAATTTAAATTTTCTAAATGAATTTTATGATATTCTTTGTAATACAAACCAGTAACCCTTTGGTGGCATGATTGGTATAACACTGAATCTATAAAATATTATAAGAAATATTATAAATATTAATACTTTTCACACAGTCCAACCCTAAGAAATTATATCTCCAATTATTTAGGTCTGTATTTTGGTAATGAGCACTTCATAATTCTCATATTTTGCATGTATTTTATTAGCTTAACTTGAATATATTTATACTTCAAATTTTATTTATTTCTGATGACAATAAGTTTTCTACATTTTCTTTTTTTTTACACATTCAGGTTTTTTTTTTTTAATTTGGAGTTCCAAACTGTAATGGTAATTTAAATTTGAAAATCTTTCCAACCTATTACTAGGCCCATGTGACCTGCTTATGTCACAGGAAGCCTAAGTCATATGCGATGGGAGGAGCTTGCTGAAAGAGAAACTGGAAAGGGTGGAGCAAGAAATGTTTGGAGTGGTTAGAGCTGAGGGAGAGAGCAGAAGTGTGATAACTGTACTATGAGTGTTTCTTGGTGGCCAGGTCCCAGCAGGGGGCGGGAATGGTTTTGAGATGGAATCATTCTCTTCTGGGATAATGTATATTAATTTCTTTGGTGCTATGATGGATTGAACTTACTGATTTGGGAATCTGGTTCTTGGGTGTCTGAAAAAAAGATTTACTTTTTCTACCTTCTACATGGAGAGTTTCTTATATTTTGCAATATAGAAATACATAAGCATATTTACAATTGTCATCTATATTATGATTATTGCCTTGCTAATACACAAACCCCTTCCCACCAAACTCTTCCTTGCCCATTGAGAAGGTAAGGATATGATACACATTATGTATGTGAAGTCATGCAAAACATTTTTCATATTAGCCATGTTGCAAAAAAGCAAGAAAAATAAAATGAAAATAAATATACTTCAATATGAGCTCGAGGTTGATCAATTCTCTCTCTGGAGGTGGATAGCATTGTTCATCATGAGTCCTTTGAATTGTCTTGGATTATTTTATTTTTCTGACTACTTAAGTCTTTAAAGCACAGTCATTAAGCACAGTCATTTCACACGTCATTAAAATATTGCTTTCACGAAGTACAATGTTCTCCTGGTTCTGATTAGTTTACTTTGCATCAGTTTATAGAAGCCTTCCCAGTTTTACATAAAACTATTCCCCTTATCATTTTTTGTTGCATGATAGTATTGAACCACAACTGTATACCAAACCTTGCTTAGTTATTTCCCAATGAATGAGCATTCCCTCAATTTCTAAATCTTTGCCACCACAGGAGAGAGATGCTATAAATATGTTTTACTTGAGTCTTTTTGTTTTCTTTTTTTTTTAATTTGCCTTACAGACCCTGTAGTGTTACTGCTGGATCAAAGGGTATGCAGAGTTTGATAGTCTTTAGGACATAGTTTGAATTTTTGGTTCCAGAATGGTTCAACAAGTTCCCAACTGTAACAACAGTACCTTATTTTCTATTTTTTTCTACATCTTCAGTATTCTTCATTTTCTTTTTCTGAGATGTTAGTCAGTTGGTGGCTGTGAGGTGGTATTTCAGCATTGTATTGATTTGCATTTCTCTAATTCTTAGTGATTTCGACCATTTTATATGAATGGTGCTTAATTTGTTATTCTGAAAAGTATCTATTCTTAGTCTTTCTTCACTTATCAATTGAGGAATGCCTCTTATCTTTTTAAATTTTTTATTAATTAATGTATTTTTTGTTTCAACATTCATGTCCACAAGATTTTGAATTTCAAATTTTCTCCTCATCTCTCCCCTTTCGCCCAAACCCAAGAAATAGTGCATTCTGATTACCCTTCCTTCAACCTGCCCTCCCTTTGATCACCCTGCCCTCTTCTCTTATCCTCTTCCCTTCTATTTTCCCATAGGGAAAGATAGATTTCTAGGACCCATTGTCAGTATATGTTATTTCCCAGTTGCATGTAAAAATATTTTTAATATTCATTTTTAAAACATTGAGCTCCACATTCTCTCCCTCCCTCTCCACCCTCATTGAGAAGGCAAGCCATTTGATATAGGTAATATATGTGTAGTCATGTAAAACACTTCCATAACAGTCATGCTGTGAAAGATTAACAATATTCCCTCTATCCTGTTCTTCCCTCCATCATTTCAATTCTCTCCTCTACTTTGACATGTCCCTCCTCAAAAGTGTTTGCTTGTGATTGTCCCTTCCCCCAATCTGCCATCCCGTCTATTATCTCCCCTCTTTCATCACCATCCTGCCTGCTTTCCTGTACAGTGAAATAGATTTCCAGACCCAATTGAGTATGGATACTATTCCCTATTTAAGCCAAATACTATGAAAGTAAGGTTCACTTATTCCTCTCAAAACCCACTCTTCCCCTCCATTGTAAAAGTTTTTTCTTGCTTCTTTTATGTGAGATGATTTGTTACATTCTACCTCTCCCTTTCTATTTCTCCCATTACATTCCTCTCAACATTTAATTTTATTTTTTAGATATCATTCCTTCAAATTCAGCTCACCCTGTGACCTCTGTGTACACACACACACACACACACACACACACACACACACACACGTATATATAAATATGTGTTTACAAAGATATATGTATATATGTGGATATATGTATATTTCTATATATAAATATATATGTGTAAATATATGTATACACACATATATGCACACACATACATACACACATGTACATACACATAAATAAACATATACATACATATATATATACACACATTTATGCATACATACACACACACATATATTTCCTCCAACTACCTGAATATTGAGAAAGGTCTCATGAGTTACAAATATCATCTTTCCATGTGGAAACGTAAACAGTTCAACTTTAATAAATCCCTTATGGTTTCACTTTCCTGTTTACCTTTTCATGCTTCTCTAGATTCTTATATTTGAAAGGCAAATTTTCTATTCAGCTCTGATCTTTTCATCAAGAATGCTTAAAAGTCCTCCATTTCATTGAAATTCCATTTCTTCCCCCCACCCCTGATATACTCACTTTTGCTGGGTAGGTGATTCTTGGTATTAATCCTAGCTTGTTTGACCTCCAGAATATCATATTCCAAGCCCTTTAATCCCTTAATGTAGAAGTTGCTAAATCTTATATTATTCTGACTGTATTTCCACAATACTTGAATTTTTTTTTCTGGCTGCTTGCAGTATTTTCTCCTTGACCTGGGAACTCTGGAATATGACTACAATATTCTTAGGACTTTTCATTTTGGGATCTCTTTCAGGAAGTGATCAGTGGATTCTTTCCATTTCTATTTTAACCTTTGGTTCTAGAATGTCAGCGCAGTTTTCCTTAACAATTTCTTGAAAGATGATGTCTAGATTCTTTTTGGGATCATGGCTTTAGGGTAGACCAATAATTTCTAAATTATTTCACTTGGATCTATTTTCCATGTCAATTGTTTTTCAATGAGATATTTCACATTGTACTCTATTTTTTTCATTCTTCTGTTTTTTTTTTTTCTTGATTCCTCATAAAGTCATTAGCTTCCATTTGCTCCATTCTAATTTTTAAGGAATTATTTTCTTCAGTGAGCTTTTGGACTTCCTTTTCTATTTGGCCAGTTCTGCTTTTTAAGGCATTCTTCTCCTCACTGGCTTTTTGGATCTCTTTTGCCATTTGGGTTAGTCTATTTTTAAAAGTGTTATTTCTTTCAGAATTTTTGGGGTCTCCTTTAGCAAGCTGTTGTCTCATTTTTACTGATTTTCTTGCACCACTCTTGTTTTACTTCCCAATTTTTCCTCTATGTCTTTTACTTGATTTTCAAAATACTTTTTGAGCTCTTTCATGTCCTGAGACCACCTTATATTTTCCTTGAAGGCTTTGGATATAGGAGCTTTGATTTTGTTGTATTCTTTTTGCATATTTGAATCTTCCTTGTGTAACAATAGTGGAATAGGAAGATCTTGTCAATGTATTAATAGGCCTATGTGACCACATGTGTTCAGTCATGGATGTATTGCTGCTTGGAACTCCAGCCCAACTGTGATATATCCTAAGTCACATAGAGCCCATTGGGGGAGAAACGTGCCTAAAAAAGGTGGTAATTAGGGTGGGACTTTTTTAAACTATTTTTTTTTCATTTAGCATGCAAAGGTAATAAAGTACCTTTGACTAAGTCTTGCTAAGTGCTAGCCCAATGCCCACAACCTTTTGCTAACTAGGGGTGAAGACCCAGGCCCACAGCCTTTGACTGATTTGGTGTGAAGTCTTTGGGCCCTAAGAAGGGTATATAAACTCAGAGGTTAGCACTATGTTTGGAGCTTTCACTCACTGGAAGAGCACCATGTGATTTGACTAGAGGAGACTCTGGGCAGCTGTTGTTAAGAGCCCCTTGCTTGAAAATCCAGATGTTGGTGCTTCCCTGGTAACCATGTCCTGATATGTTGGACAGAAAACTAGAAGCTTGTCTACTGGTTTGTGTTATTTGATCTGTTGATATTTTGTAATTTCTGTTTGTGAAGTTCAGGGTGCTGACTTCCCCCCCCGAGCTAATTGAATTATATATATTGAATCATATATATTGAATTATATATATATATATATATATATATATATATATATATATATATATGTATGTATGTATGTATGTATGTGTATATATACACATTTGTTTAAAGTGAGATCGTTAAACCCTTAACATTGTTTTCCTTAGAAATCGAATCAAAGAACCTGTGCTGGCAGCCCTCTTGTGTGCTGGTGTTGGCCTTACATAGCCATAGCAACTGGTCACAGCATTGTTGTTACAAAATGTTGTAGTCATGCAAGATCTGCAGATTAAAAGAAAAGTATGGAGTTTGGGGGTACTGAAATGTGATTGAATGTTTCCCAGTTATTGGGTTGTTCTTTATACTTGTAGTGGCTATGATTCTATGGAGCCACAGAGGCCTAAAGGAAATTAGCAGTGATGGGAGTGGCTTCCCAGGTGTCCAGAGCAGGGCCCCTGGGGGATAAACTCTCTATGCCATTAGCACTCTGGAGGAGACAGGCCAGAGCAGAGGCTATGGGAGGAAATAAGTAGAAGCTTGTGGGAGGCAGGATGGCTAAAGCCAGGGCTTGAGTGGATTAGCCCAGCTCCAGACTATGCTGGAAGGGTGAATGTCCTGAGATTGTATTGTATATGGAGGCTTAAAACAGGAGCTGTGAAGTGCCTTTGTACGTACTTTGGAGAAAAAGTGGAAAATGGTCTTTGTACAGACTTGGCCAGAGTAGTTGGTGAGGTGAGAAAACCAGCAGACTTATGCTGACATAATGAGCCAGCTGGAGGGGAGGACTGCCTGCAAGAGAACTTTGGAAAAGTGAGACAGAAAGCAGTGAGGTGCCTGTATCAGGATTTTGGCAAAATTCAGGAGTGGCTGGCTCCTGATGGAGGACCAGGAACCCAGGAGTTTGGAGTTCAGCCCAGGGGCAAGATGAAAACTTTACAGGAAGGCACTGAGTGTGCTTTTTTGATGTGTTCTCCTGGGATGATTTGGTACCCAGCAGGAGGGTAGAGTTGTCTACGGTGGGTGGAGGGGAGTGCCTTGGACCACCCAGGAACCCCTCCCCCCCACGCTGGCTTTGTTGCCTAGCTGACCCTCAGGACTTGGAAGCAAGGTGCTGGAACGGTGTGGGGAGAAGGACACACTTTCCAGAAGGACTCTACTTGGACAATGTGTATTGACTAAAGAGGTGGATGGTGTTGGTAATATAAGCAAGTATTTTGGAGAATAACACTGCATGACACGTTTTGTTATGTTGTGAATGTTATGCTTTAGTTCCCTGATCTGATCACAGTGTATAATACCTCTATTTGTTCCAGGATCCATGGCTATTTATATTGTGTAAAGTCAAGGACCCTGGAAGGGGAAGACTGTTATAGTATTTAGGGTGGCACTTTTTTTACTGTTTTCTCTTTTAGAATTCTAAAGGAATCAAATGCTTTTGATTAAGTCTTGCTAGGTGCTAAGCCCCTGGCCCACACCCTTTTGCTGATTAAGTGTGAAGCCTTTGGGCCATGAGAAGGGAATATAAACTCAGAGGTTAGCACTTTGTTTGGGGCTCTCACTCCCTGGAAGGGTGGGATTTGACTAGAGGAGACTCTGGGCAGTCATTGTTAAGAGCCCTCAGCTTGAAAACCCAGATGTTGGTGCTTCCCTGGTAACTATTTACAAGATTTTGGACAGCAAACTTGAAGCTCATGTACTGGTTTATGTTATTTGATATATTGATATTTTCTGTTTGTAATTTCTGTTTGTATTTGTTCTGAAGTTCAGAGTGCTGACTTTTCCCCCTGAACTAAGTGAATGATATATGTATGTTTGATTAAAATGAGATTGTTAACCCATTAAAGTCGCTTTCCTTAGAACAGCAAATGAAAGAACTCATACTGGCAGTCCTCTTGTGTGCTGGTACTGTTGGACTTACACAACCACAGCAGCTGCTAGCAAAATTGTTATTACAAAGAGGAACTTGCTAATGAGGATTGATTATGGGGAGGCTTGCTTGTAGGAAGGCTTTCACACCTTTTGGTACCAATCTAATTATGCACTGAGTCATGAGGGTTGTGATACCTTATGGCTCTCAGCCTATTAGCCAAAATGTGTGTATATATATTCTGAACAGAGATTTTGCTTTGGGGGCTTGCTCATTAGAAGGACCTTTCGATTCTTTGGACAAGACTCTGAGTAGCTGTTTGTTAAAAGCCCCCCAACTAGTCAGATTTTGGTGCTCCCCTGATCTGGTGGTTTATATAGGTGGTTATATTACTTTGTTCAGACAGTTAGAGCTCTTTCTGTTGAATCTCTGTGCTAATTTCTCAGGTGATATTCTCTGCTTGTATTTTCTTCATGTTCAGGGTGCTGATCTTCCCCCCTGAACTAGCGAATGATTTGTTTGATTAAAGTAAGATTGTTGACCCCATTAAAGTTGCCTTTCCTTTAAGAAAAGCAGAACAAAAAACCTGTGCTAGCAGGCCATCCTGGGTGTTCCAGGGTGCTTGCTGTTACATTTGGCATATACGGTATAATGTGCATAGACTGAAAGGAAATCATAGGGTTTTGTGGGACTGGGATAATTGTCCATTTTTTCCCAGTTGTGGTATCTATTGTTCTTTGGAGCCTAAGGAGTGGCAATGGCTTGAGGTGAAACAAGGGGGCTTCAGTGACGGGGCTGGATAACTGAATTTCCCCCTGGGAAATAATATCTTCTTCCTCCTCCCTACCCCACTAACCCTCTTGAGGAGACAGACTAGAACAGTGCTGATGGGAGGAAAACATGTTTGTGGGAGGTGGAGATGGCCAGAGCCAGAGCTAGGGTTTGAGTGGAGTTGCCTACCTCAGACTCTGACAAAGATTTGGAAGCCCTGAAAGTGTATTGTATTCAGAGCTCAGGAAGGAGCGTCATCTCCCTGCGAGGACCTTGAAATGTGAGCTGAGACAGTATTCAGAAGCAGCAGAAGCAGTGGAAGTGTAATGGAGCAGGCCCTTCCCCTGTGAGGTGAAATACAGAGCAGGAGCTGACTACGTGCAGAACCTCGTGAAGTGAGACATGCAATAGGGCCAGAGAGATGCCTACATGTGAACTTAGGCAGGAGCCAGGAGTGTTGGCCCCTGGACCTGCAGGAAGAAGAACCAAGGAGCATGGAATGCAGCCCCAAGGCAAGCAGCAAGGCAGGAGTACTGCATATGCTTTCACGCTGGGTCCTCCTGGGATGGTTTGGGTCCTGGGGTGGGGTGGGATGGAATTATCTATGATGGGATGGAGGAAGTGCACTAACCCCCAGGGACCCACCATGTTGGCTTTATTACCCAGCCACCCCTCTGGACATGGAAGCAGAGTCTGGAGCAGTGTTTAGACTGAGACTTGGCTCATTAGAACATGTGTGCACCTAATAGTGCCAGGAGGAAGCCTGCATGGCAGTGTGGGAAGAAGGACAAACCCCCAAGAGGACTTTTACTTGGACATTTTTGTTTTGTATTGTGGGAGGAGGAGCTGGTTGCTCAATCCCCCAATGAATGTATAGAGTGGGAGTATGTTATGCTATGTTACATAGTTTTATGTTTTTTTAAGGCCATGTGGTCACCCTGGTAACGACTTGCCCTTAAAGTCCTATCAGACTATGTAATGAGCATGTAAGATCTCAGGGCCAATTTTAATGTTAATGGAATAGGAAGATCTTCCCAGTCCATTAAGAGGACTATGTGACCATATGTGTTCTGACACTGATGTCTTGCTGCTTTGAACTCTGGCCTAGGTGTGATATGTCCTAAGTCACATAGAGCCCATTGGGGCAGGAACTTGGCTAAGGAGGAGCTTGCTTAGGGGGAAGCTTTCTTGTGGGGAGGCTTGCTTGTAGGAAGGCTTTCACACCTTTTGGTATGAACTTAATTAGGCGCTGAGTCATGAGGGTTGTGATGCCTTATGACTCTCAGCCTATTAGCCAAAAGTGTGCATATATTTTCTGAGTTGAGATTTTGCTTTGGGGGCTTGCTCATAAGAAGGGACTTTTGATTCCCTGGACAGGACTTTGAGTAGCCATTTGTTAAGAGCCCCCTGCTATACAGATATTGGTGCTCCCCTGATCTGGTGTTATATGTAGGTGATTTTATTACTTTGTACAGACAGTTGGAGTCCCATCTGTTGAATCTCTGTGCTAATTTCTCTGCTTGTATTTTTGCTTTTTCTGCTTGTATTTTCTCCATGTTCAGGGTGTTGACTTTTCCTCTGAACTAGTGAACAATTATATGTTTGATTAAAGTAAGAGTGTTGACCCCCTGAAAGTTGCCTTTCCTTTTTTCTCTTTTTTTGTTTTTTTTTAATTAATTAATTATTATTATTATTATTTTAGTTTATAACACTAGGTTCTACATAATTTTGAGTTCCAGATTTTCTTCCTTCCCTCCCCCACTCCCTCCCCAAGATGGCATGGAATCCCATATAACTTCCACATAGAACTTCGCATTGAACTAATTTACATACTAATCAAGTTGTGGAGAAGAATTTCGACCAATGGAATGAATCATGAGAAAGAAGAAACAGAATCAAAAAAAACCCACAAAAACAAAAACAAAAGAAAGAAAGAAAAGGGGATGGGGCGGAAGGCAAGCATGAAGTGTGCCTCAACCTGCATTGATACTTCACAGTCCTTTCTCCATCATGATAGTATTCTCCATCGTGAGTCCTTTGGAGTTGTCTTTGCACCTTGTGTTGCTGAGAAGAGCAAAGTCTGTCAGGGTTAGTCCTCACAGAATCCATATATCTGTGGTTGTGTATAATGTTCTCCTGGCTCTGCTCCGCTCACTCAGCATGATCTCCTGCAGGTTTTTCCAGGTTCTTATGAAGTCCATATCATCCCCATTTCTTATAGCACAATAATATTCCATTACATTCATATACCACAGCTTCTTCAGTCATTCCCCAATTGATGGGCATCCCTTTGATTTCCAATTCTTAGCTACCACTAAGAGAGCCGCTATAAATATTTTTGTACATATGGATTTTTTCCCACTTGTGTAATCTCTTTGGGATACAACCCTAGAAGTGGTATTGCAGAGTCAAAGGGTATGAACACTTTTATAGCCCTTTGGGAATAGTTCCAAATTGCTCTCCAAAATGGTGGGATCAGTTCACAACTCTACCAGCAATGCAAAAGTGTTCCAATTTTCACACATCCTCTCCAGCATTTATGATTTTCCTCTTTCATCATTTTAGCCAATCTGACAGGAGAGATGTGGTATCTAAGAGTTGTTTTAATTTGCATTTCTCTAATCAGTAGTGATTTTGAGCATTTTTTCATATGCCTATAGACATCTTTAATTTCTTCCTCTGAAAACTGCCAGTTCATATCCTTTGACCATTTCTCAATTGGGGAATGACTTGTATTCCTATATATTTGGCTCAGTTCCCTGTATATTTTACAAATGAGGTTTTTATCAGAGATACTAATTGTAAAGATTTTCTCCCAAATTTCTGCTTCCCTCCTAATCTTTGTTGCATTGGCTTTTTTTGTACAAAAACTTTTCAATTTAACATAATCAAAATTATCCATTTTGCATTTTGTAATACTCTTGATCTCTTGTTGGGTCATGAATACTTTTCTTTTCCATAAATCTGATAGGTAAACTATTCTTTGCTCTCCCAGATTGCTTATAGTTTCAGCCTTTATTCCTAAATCAGGAACTCATTTTGACTTTATTTTGGTATATGGTATAAGATATTGGGCTATGCCCAGTTTCTGCCCTACCATTTTCCAATTTTCCCAGTAGTTTTCATGAAATAGCGAATTCTTATCCCAGAAGCTGGCCTCTTTGTGTTTATGAAAGAGTAGATTGCTATAGTCCTTGACTTCTCCATCTTGTGTACCCTTCTTATTCCACTGATCCACACCCCTGTTTCTTAACTGGTACCAGGTAGTTTTGATGACTGCTACTTTACAGAGCAGTTTAATATCTAGTGTGGCTAGGCCACCTTCTCTAGCATTTCTTTTCATTAATACTGTAGATATTCTAGAACTCTTGTTCTTCCAGATGAATTTTGTTATTATTTTATCCAGCTCCGTAAAATAATTTTTTGGTAGTTCAATTGGTATGGCCCTGAATAGATAGATTAATTTAGGTAAAATTGTCATTTTTATTATATTATCTCAGCCTAACCATGAGCAACTGATATTTTTCCATTTATTTAGATCTGGCTTTATTCACGTGAAAAGTATTTCATAATTATGTTCATATGGTCCCTGGTTTTGTCTTGGCAGATTGAGTCCCAAATATTTTATAGTGTCTACAGTAACTTTAAATGTAATTTCTCTTTCTATCTCTTGCTGTTGGGCTTTGTTAGTAATGTATAGGAATGCTGAGGATTTATGTTGGTTTATTTTATATCCTGCAACTTTGCTAAAGTTGTTTATTATTTCACATAGTTTTTTAATTGATTCTCTAGGATTTTCTAAGTAAATCATCATATCATCTGCAAAAAGTGATAATTTAGTTTCTTCTTTGCCTATTCTAATTCCTTCAATTCCTTTTCTTCTCTTTTGCTACTGCTAACATTTCTAGTACCAAATTGAATAGTAGGGGTGATAATGGACGTCCTTTTTTCACCCCTTATCTTATTGGGAACGCATCTAACTTATATACATTACAAATAATGCTTGTTGGTGTTTTTAGGTATATGCTATTCATAATTTTAAGGAAGGTTCCATTTATTCCTATGCTTTCTAGTGTTTTTAATAGGAATGGGTGTTGTATTTGTTCAAAGACATTTTCTTCATCTATTGAGATGATCATATGGTTTCTGTTAGTTTTGTTGTTGATATGGTCAATTATGCTAATAGTTTTCCTAATATTTAACCAGCCTTGCATTCCTGGAATAAATCCTACCTGGTCATAGTGTATTATTCTCGTGATAAGTTGCTGCAATCTTTTTGCTAATATTTTATTTAAAATATTTTCATCAATATTCATTAGGGAAATTGGTCTATAATTTTCTTTCTCTGTTTTGACTCTACCTGGTTTGGGTATTAGTACCATATTTGTGTCATAAAAAGAATTTGGTAGGACTCCTTCGTCACCTATTTTCCCAAATAGTCTACAAGGTATAGGAATTAATTGTTCTTTAAATGTTTGATAGAATTCGCATGTAAGACCATCTGGCCTTGGAGATGTTTTCCTAGGGAGTTCATTGATGGCTTTCTCAATTTCTTTTTCTGAGATGGGGTTATTTAGAAATTTTACTTCCTTTTTTGTTAACCTGGTCAATTTATGTTTTTGTAGATATTCATCCAAATCTCTAAGGTTGTCAAATTTATGGGCATACAAATGGCCAAATAATTCCTAATTATTGTTTTGATTTCCTCTTCATTAGAGGTGAACTCACCCTTTTCATTTTTGATACTGATAATTTTATTTTCTTCTTTCTTTTTTAATCAAATTGAAAAAAAATGTTTATCAATTTTATTGGTTTTTTCATAAAACCAGCCCCTTGTTTTATTTATTAATTCTATAGTTTTCTTGGTTTCAATTTTATTGATCTCTCCTTTGATTTTCAGTATTTCTTATTTGGTATTTAATTGGGGATTTTCAATTTGTTCTTTTTTTTAGCTTTTTCAGTTGTATGCCCAAATCATTTATCTCCTTTTCCCTTATTTTATTCATGTAAGCATTAAGAGATATAAAACTTCCCCTAAGAACTGCTTTTGCTGCATCCCATAAGTTTTGGTATGTTGTCTCATTATTGTCATTCTCTTGAATGAAGTTATTAATTATTTCTCTGATTTGTTCTTTAGCCCACTCATTCTTTAGAATTAGATTATTTACTTTCCAATTAATTTTTTAACTTATTTTTCCATGGTTCTTTGTTACAAATAATTTTTATTGCATCATGATCTGAAAAGCATGCTTTGACTACTTCTGTGTTTCTGCACTGGATTGTGAGGTTTTTATGCTCTAGTACATGGTCAATTTTTGAGTATGTGTCATGTACCCCTAAGAAGAAAGTATATTCCATATTCCTTCCATTCAGTTTTCTCCAGAAGTCTATCATATCTGCCTTTTCTAAAACTCTGTTCACCTCCTTAATGTCTTTCTTATTTATTTTGAGGTTAGATTTATCAAGTTCAGATAGGAGGAGGTTGAGGTCTCCCAATATTTTATTGTCTATTTCTTCCTGTAACTCCCTTAATGTCTACTCTAAGAATTTATATGCCATATATATGGTGCATATATGTTAAACAATGATATTGCTTCATTGTTTATGGTGCCTTTGAGCAGGTTGTAGTCTCCTTCCTTTTCTCTTTCAATTAAATCTATCTTTATTTTTGCTTTGTCTGAGACTAGGATTGCTATACCTCCTTTTTTTACTTTAGCTGAAGCATAATATATTTTACTCCAGACTTTTACTTTGCCTTATGTGAATCCCCCTGTTTCAAATGTGTTTCTTGTAAACAGCATATTGTAGGATTATAGTTTTTTAATCCATTCTGCTATCTGCTTCCGTTTTGTGGGAGAGTTCATCCCATTCACATTCTCAGTTATGATTTCTATCTGTGTCTTTTTCTCCATCCTATTTCCCCCCATTTGTGCTTTTATTTCTCTCTTTCTCCTTCCACTCCTCAACAAAATTTTGCTTTTGACTGCCGCCTTCCTCAGTTTACCCTCCCTCTTTATTCCCCTCCCTTATCTTACTGTTTCCCACTTACTACTTCTCCCCTCCCATCTGCCCAACCCCCCTTCCTTTTTTCCCCCTTTCCCCTCCTACTTCTTGTAGGACTAGTTAGATTTCTATACTTATCAGGGCATGTTATTCCCTTCTTGAACCAGATATGATGACAGTAAAGCTCAAATACTGCTCTTCTCCCTCCATTCTTTCCCTCTACTGTAATGTGTTTTTGTGCCTCTTCATTTGATGTAATTTACCCTTTTCTACTACCTCCTTACCTCTTCTCCCATAACCCTCCCTTTCTATCTCTTAATTATGTTTTTTATCGTTATATCAGTTATTTTATACAGACATTCACAGTCTATGTGTACGCCTTTCAATTGTCATAATAGCTGTATTATTCTCAAGATTGACATATATATAAAACATACATGAGATGATATAATCCTATATAAAGATGCAAATAATTTACCCCTTATTGTTTAATAAGCTTTGTGGGGGTTTTCCCCCCGTTTACCTTTTTATGCCTCTCTTGAGTTTTGTATTTGAAGATCAGATTTTCCACTGAGTTCTGACCTTTTCATCAGGAACGTCTGGAATTCCTTTATTTCTTTTAATGTCCATCTCCTTGCCTGAAAAAGTATGCTTAGTTTTGCTGGATAGTTGATGCTTGGTTGTAGTTCCAGCTCCTTTGCCCTTCAGAATATCATATTCCAATTTCTCCTACCACTTAATGTAGAAGCTGAGAGATCCTGCATGATCCTGACTGTAGTTCAACGACATTTGAATTGTTTTTTTTTTTTTTTTGGCTGCTTGCAGTATTTTCTCCTTGACTTTGTAATTCTGAAATTTGGCTGTAATATTTCTTGGTGTTTTCTGTTTGGGATCTATTTCAGGGGGTGATCGGTGAATTCATTCAATGACTATTTTGCCTCTGATTCTAGGATCTGTGGGCAGTTATCTTTGATAATTTCTTTGAAGATACTGTCAAGGCTTTTTTTAATTGTGTATTTCCAGTAGACCAATAACTCTTAAATTGTCTCTCCTGGATATGTGTTCCAGGTCAGTTATTTTCCCAATCATATATTTCACATTTTTTTTCATTTTTTCATTCTTTACATTTCATTTTTCTACTTCTTGAATAGAGTCGTTAGCTTCCACTTCTTCAACTTTAATTTTTAATGAGTTACTCTCTTCATTTTGCTTTTGAGTCTCCTTTTCCACTTGGTTGATTTTACCTCTCAGGGTGTCATTTTCTCTATTTATATTCTGAATCTCCATAACCATTTTACCAATCTTATTCTTTAAGGACTTGATTTCGTCAGTGGATTTTTTTTTCCATTTTTTCCACTTTTTCTTTTACCTCAGTAATTTGGTTTTTAAAATCCTTCCTTAGCTCTTCCAGTAATGCTTTTTTGGCTTACGACCAGTTCACATTACCTTTTGAGGTATCAGATGTGGGTATAGTGTCATTGCTAACCTCTTCTAAATTGGTATTTTGATCATGCTTGTCTCCATAAAAAAAATTAATGGTCCTCAGTTTTTTTGTGTGTTCTTCAGGTTGGTTAGCCTTTTCCTGGCTTTAAAATAAATTTCTGCTTTTGGGGCTCAGGGCTCTCTGTCCCAGCTTTCTTATTTTGGGGATGGTGAGTCTAGTTATTGGCTTTATGACTTATAGCCTTCAGTTTCCTGAGGCGTGGTGGAAGGGTCTGGCTGTCTAAAGTCTCTTCCCCTAAGGTTGCTCTCCAGCACTGTTGCTCTTCAGCAATGGTCTCAGATCTTTCTTGTTTGAGCTGGTGTCTGGCACTTCACCTGGGGGAGCAAGATTATGTCTGGGATCCTGGTTTTGACCCCTGCTGGCTCTGCAGTTCTGGGACTCAGGAACTCCCACTACTAGGCCACTGAAGCCCCACTTCTATCTCCTCTATTCCAGCATTTTTTTTCCCAAGGAATTCTCTAGGTTGGGGGAAGGGATTAGAGCCATTTATCTGGCCATTATCTTTCCCAGAAGTTCAAGAAGATGCATTTCATACCTGTGGGCTGCAAGTCTCAGGAGTTGATGTCTCATGGCCAGTGGTGTTGTGATGCCTCTTGTCGCTTCCACAAACTGCAGTCCTGTTTTGGGAGTCCTGGGGATCTCCACTGGTTTCAGGAGCCCAGCTTTCTCTCAGGCTGCCTCCCAGGTGGATTTCCCTGGGTGCTTCCTCTTTGTTGCTGTCTGGAGCAGCTCTGCATGCCGAGTGCTCTCCAAGCCTACGGATTCATTCCTTTCAGCCTTTAAGACTCTCCAGGATTGAAATTTGCCCCACTCAGACTGCTTGCGGTTTCCAACTCTCTCAAATCTGCTCAAATTCACTTTTTTCTAGGAATCTGACAGAAATTGTGAGAGAGCTACAGTAACACGCTGTTTTCATGTGGCCTTCTTCAAAAGTTGCCTTTCCTTAAGAAAAGCAGATCAAAGAATCTGTGCTAGCAGGCCATACTTGGTGTGCCAGGGTGCTTGCTGTTACACGTTTTCACCAAGGAAGTAAGTTTCTTCCCACCAAGAAAGTAATAGTCTATAGTCTGTTTTTTTCTGCTATTTGCTAGATTTCTCAGCCAATTACTTCATTTTTAAGCTCTTTGTTAAGTGGAGGTTGTACTCCCCCAAGCTTCAGGGATTTTGTGTAGCTATTTTCAGAAACATTTCTCAGGACCTATAGTTTTCAGTTTTTCCGAGGTGGTATGATCAACAGGAGAGGTGTTTACTCCTCTCCAGGCCTGTGCTCTCATCTGTGAGCAACCACAAGCATTCTTTTCTGCCTTGGAACTGTGAGGAGGATTCCCTCCCCTCTGCCCTCATGAGCTCCACCATGCCAATTCTCCTCCTCACCCCAGACTGATACACAGGACTGTGACCCACATGCAAGCATGGGCAAAGCAGTAGAATCCTGTCTGATGGCCAGCAAACAGATCCCTGCAATCGCCTTCTGATCAGCTGCTTTATTCCCTCATTGTCTGTAGGCTGAGAGCTCAAAAACGGCTGCTGCTATGGCAGTGGATGCCACCACCCTGTAACTGGGGTTGGGGCTGGGGCCAAACCATGCTACACTCTCATCCAGTTGAGAGACCCTTTCTACTGACCTGCAAAGCTGTCATAGGTGTTTGTGGGTTGAGAAATCTAGAAACCACCAGAGCTGCCAGTGATTCAGTCTCCTAAGGCCTGCTCCAGCCCTGTCTGTGCCAACATGGACCATGCTGGACTGTGCTCTTCTCCCAGCCTGGTGCAATAGACCCTTCCTGTTGACTGTCCAGATTGTCTTGGGCTGTCAATTTTTTTCAGTCTGTCATTTTGTGGTTTCTGCTGCTCTAGAATTTTTTTAGATTCACTAAAAAAAAAGTTTTGGGTGTTTTAGGGGTTTGGGGAAGACCTCAAGGAAGTCCCTGCTTTTACTCTGCCATCTTGGCTCTCTAATTTCACAATAACCAAGAAAAAAAGTTAAAGAGATAAATAGAATTTTAGAAAAGGTAGATATGATAGACCTCTGCAAAAAAAATTAATGGGGATAGAAATGAATATACATTTTCTCAGCGGTACATGGCACACACTCAAAAACTGACCATGTAATAGGGCATAAAAACCTTATAATCCAGTGCAGAGAAGCAGAAATAGTCAATGCATCCTTTTCAGATCATGATGCAATTGAACTTATTTGTAATAAGGGACCATGGAAAGATAAACTAAAAATTAATTGGAAACTGAATAATCTAATCCTAAAGAATGAGTAGGTCAAAGAACAAATCATAGAAACAACTAAAAACTTCATTCAAGGGAATGAAAATAATGAGACAGCATACCAAAACTTTGGAATGCAGCAAAACCAGTTCTTAGGGGAAGTTTTATATCTCTAAATGATTAAATGAATAAAATAAAGAAAAAGGTGATCAATTCATTGGGCATGCAACTAAAAAAGCTAGAAAATGAACACATTGAATATCTTCAATTAAATACCCAATTAAAAATACTGAAAGCCAAAGAAGAGATTAATAAAACTGAAATCAAGAAAACTATTGAACTAATAAACAAAACTAATAGCTGGTTTTCTGAGAAAAAAGAGCAACAATATTGATAAACCTTTACTCAATTTGCTTTAAAAAAAAGAAGAAAACCAAATTACCAGTGTCAAAAATGAAAAGGGTGAATTCACCTCTGAGGAAGAGGAAATTATAACAATATTTAGGAATTATTTTGCCCAATTTTATACCATTAAATATGACAACCTGAGGGAAATGGATGAATATTTACAAAAATATAAATTGCCCAAGTTAACAGAAGAGGAAGTAAAGTATCTAAATAACCCCATCTCAGGAAAAAGAAATTGAACAGACCCTCAATGAAATCTCTAGAAAAAAATCTCCAGGGCCAGATGGTTTTACATCTGAATTCTATCAAACATTTAAAGAATAATTAATTCCCATATTTTATAGACTATTTGGCAAAATATGCAATGAAGGGGTCCTATCCAACTGTTTTTTATGACATAAATGTGGTACTAATATTTAAAACAGGAAGAGAAAAACAGAAAATTAAATTTATAGACCAATTTCTCTAATGAATATCAATGCAAAAATTTTAAATAAAATATTATCAAAAAGATTGCAGCAATTTATCATGAGAATAATACCCTTTGAAAAGGTAAGATTTTTTCCAGGAATGCAAGAGTGGTTCAATATTAGGAAAACTATCAGCATAATATGAAGAACATACGAACAGCAAAACTGGAAGAAACCATATGATTAGCTCAATAGATGCAGAAAAAGCTTTTGCCAAAATACAATATCTATTCCTACTAAAAAGACTAGAAAGTAGAGGAATGCATGGAATCTTCCTTAAAATTATAAATAGCATCTACCTAAAGCCATTAGCAAGCATTAGATGCAGTAGGGATAAGCTATATACAGTCCCAATAAGATCAGAGGTAAAACAAGGATATCCATTATCACCCCTATTATTCAATTTGGTACTAGAAATGTAATCTTTAGAATAAGAGAAGAAAAAGAATTAGAGTAGGCAAAGAACAAATTGTTATCACTTTTTGCAGATGATATGATAATTTACCTAGAGAATCATAGAGAATCCAGTAAAAAATACTTGAAATAATAAAAAAAAAAAACTTCAGTGAATTTACAGGATAGAAATAAACCCACACAAACCCTTAGGACTCCTATACATTACTAATGAAGCCCAATAGTCAGAGATAGAGAAATTCCATTTAAAGTTTCTGTAGACACCATAAAATATTTGGGAGTTTACCTGCCAAGACAAACCCATGGCCTATATGAACATAAATATGAAACACTTTTCACACAAATAAAGTCAGGTCTAAATAAATGGGAAAATATTAGTTGCTCATGGTTAGGCTGAACTAATATAATAAAACTGAAAATTTTACCTAAATTAATTTACTTATTCAGTGTCATACCAATTTAACAAAAAAAAAAGATATTTTCCAGAGCTGGATAAAATAATAACAAAATTCATCTGGAAGAACAAAAGATCTAGAATATCAAGGGAATTAATGAAAAGAAATGCTAGAGAAGGTGGCCCAGTCATACCAGATATTAAACTGTACTATAAAGTAGCAGTCATCAAAACTACTTGGTACTGGCTAAAAAACAGAGTGGTGGATTAGTGGAATAGGTTAGGTACACAAGATGCAGTAGTAAATAACTATAAGAATATACTCTTTGATAAACCTAAAGATTCCAGCTTCTGGGCTAAGAATTCACTATTTCACAAAAACTGTGGGAAAATTGGAAAATGGTAGGGCAGAAGCTGGGCATAGACCAATATCTTAGACAGTATATCAAAATAAAGTCAAAATGGGTTCATGATTTAGGAATAAAGGCTGATACCATAAGCATATTGAGATAGCAATGAATGTTTTACCTATCAGATTTATGGGAAAGGTAAGAATTCATGACCCAACAAGAGACAGGGAGTGTTACAAAATGCAAAATGGACAATTTTGATTATGTTAAATTGAAAAGGTTTTGTATAAACAAAGCCAGTGCAATGAAGATTAGGAGGTTAGCACAAAAGTAAGAGAAAATCTTTACAACCTGTGTGTCTGATAAGGGCCTCATATCTAAAATATTCAGGGAACTGAGCCAAATTTATAGTACTACAAGGCATTTCCCAATTGAGAAATGGTCAAAAGGATATGAACAAGCAGTTTTTAGAGGAAGAAATTAAAGATATGTATAGGTATATGAAAAAAATGCTCTAAATCACTATTGATTAGAGAAATGCAAATCGAAACAACTATTAAGAACCACATCTCTACTACTGTCAGATTGGCTAACATGACAAAACAGGAAAATGATAAATGCTGGAGAGGATCTGGGAAAATTGGAACACTGTTACCTTGTTGGTGAAGTTGTGAAAGGATCCATCCATTCTGGAGAGCAATTTAGAACTATGCCCAAAGGACTATAAAAATGTACATACTCTTTGTCCCAGCAATACCACTTCTGAATCCCAAAGAGATCACAGTAGTGGAAAAGGGACCCATATGTACAAAAATATTTATAGCAGCTCTTTTTGTGGTAGCAAAAAAATGGAAATCAAAGGGATGCCCATCAATTGGGGAATGGCTAAACAATTTGTGGTATATAAATATAATGGGATACTACTGTGCTGTAAGAAATGGGGAACATATGGACTTTATAATGACCCGGAAAGACCTACATGTTATGATGCTGAGTGAGGGGAGCCAGTAGAACATTGTACACAACCACAACAACAGATATATTCCTTCCATGATAGTTAACTTTGATTGAATTGGCTCTTCTCAGCAATACAAAGTTCAAAGACAGATCCAAAGGACTCCTGATGGAAAGAGCTATCTACATCCAGAGAAAGAATTATGGAGTCTAAATGCAGATTGAGGCAAACTATTTGCTCTTTCTCTGTTTTTTCTTTTCTTTTTTTTTGTTTGGTTTGTTCTTTCTCATCATTCATTCCACTGCTCATAATTCTTCTTTACAACTTGACTATTGTGTACATAAGCTTAATGAGAAGGTATATGTAGAATATATATCGGATTCCATGCCATCTTGGAGGGAGGGGATGGAGGGGAAGAATATTTGGAACTCAAAAATTTGTGTAAGTGAATGTTGTAAACTAAAAATAAAAAAAAAATAATCACAAAAGTAAACTGTCCAAATACCTTAGAATGGGACAGTTAAGTGAAAGTAGCTAGAATCCAAATTGAAAACAGCACTGCACATCATAGCCAAAATACAGAGTTCACATGCCAAAGAAAAATTCTACAGACAGAATGAAACAGTGAGGAAGTATTTATTAAGTGCTTAGCATATTCCAGTCACAATGCTGAAGATGCAAAAAGCAAAAAAAAGAAAAAAAGAAAAGAAAAGAAAAGGAAAAAAAGAAGGCAGTCCTTCCCCTTAAGAAGCTTATATTTTAATGGAGAACACGATATGCATATTTCTTCCTCTGTACATTCCTTTTGCCCTCTCTTCTATTTCTCCTCTTAAACCCATTACAAAATAGACTAAAACACATTTTGGCTGTGATTTTCTCTTTTGTTATTCCCTTTAGACACTTTAAAATCCTGAAAATCTTTTTTTTTTAACTTTATTTTTTTATTGTAGGTTTGAAAGGAAGGCTGGATGATTATGGGTTTTTTTTGTTGTTGTTGTTGTTTTGCTTTTTGGCAGGGCAATTGGGGTTAAGTGACTTGCCCAAGGTCACACAGCTAGTACATGTGGCAAGTGTCTGAGGCTGGATTTGAACTCAGGTCCTCCTGACTCCAGGGCTGGTGCTCTACTCACTGCTTCACCTACCTGCCCCAAAATACTGAAATTCTACACACATATTTTCTCCCATTCTTCATGTCTACCTTCTAAATGCCTTGGTTTCAATGAGGACTCAGTTTAAGTATCACTCATTATGAGAGGCCTTTTGGGGTAGTTCCTTCACTTCTAAGGTTACTTCATTTTTTTATTTGTATATGTTTTATTAAATTACAGCGATACAGTTCCAAAAAGATACAAAGAAGCAAAGAGCATTATTCTTTAGAATAATAAACAATGATTGTCTTCACTGCTACTGCCACATTGCCTTAGGTCAATTTTTCTTTTGAGATAGGTGAGCAGATTGCATCTATTTCGCACCTCTGCTTAGAAAGACTTTAGGGCAATTGCTCCAGTTAGGTAACCCCATATTAAGTTGGTAGGTCATAGGCAATTTGCAACATGAGAAATTGGGGGGAAGTAAATATATAAATATTCAATGTGGTTATAGAAGCTTCTCTTCCAAAGCCCAAATGTGATTTTCTTTTTATTTTATGTGAGTAATAAAACTGTATAATTTCTCCTTTGATCTGTAAAAGAGCTAAAAAAATGAAAAAAATATCTGGAAATTAACATGGCTGTAAAATTGCAGATATAAAAATGCAATATAATACATATATGTACTTAACATGTGCTTTTAGAATAGACCTGAATAGATATTACATTTTCATGCCACTTTCAGTGAAATGTTAGTTTCTATGAGAAGTATAATATTTGGGGTATGTTTTATTTTGAATTTAGTGAATTTATGTTATATAAGCGATGCACTACTTCGTACAGTGCAAAGACCTCAGGTCTTTAAGTTGAAGGTTATGAGATCAAGTCTCAGCTTACACACTTATCTAGCTTTGCAGTCATGTATAAATAGCTTAACTTTTTTATTTCTTTATCTACAAAATACTCCCATTATCTATCTTAGAGCTTTGTGGTGAATCAAACATTTTAAGAACTTTAAAGCACCCAGTGAATTTTAGATATTTACTATTTTGTAAAGGCTTTTCAATGAACGTAAGGCTGTCTATAAAGTACAATGTATTGTGCATGCATATGGATTAAAAAATAGCCTACAATAAACTGAACCCTAATGTCTTTGTTTTGATTGCACATTTGAATTCAGACAAACATCTTCCCAGATCTGTTGTGCCCTGAACATGTTCTGGCAAAGTGCCGAGTTCTAAAAAGTAAAGAGAAGCTATTTGTATAATGTCTCTTGACTCTTATGTAGCACAAAACTAAACATCCCCCTAATGTTATGTAAATGGCCATTGGTCATGCTAACTCTTTACCAAACCCGTCTCCATCCTGGTCCCTTTCCATGGTTAGTGGGAAGAGTATCTTCTCCCTTTGTTCCCCTGAAAGGTAGGCTAGTTTTTCCCTAAACAGTAATAAAATCTCAAGGCATAGTTCTAAGAGACTAAAGTATTGAGAACTTGACATCACTGCCATGCCAACTTTGCAGAAACAACCACAAGAAATTGTAGTATCTCTCTGAAGGATGCATGGCTTGCCACACTGAGCTTTGTCACCGCCAGGGAGCTTCATTTAACTAAACAAATTCACGGTGCCTCAGTGCACATCATTCTGGAATAACTTACCCCTTATATGGCTAAAAAATTATTTTGTAAATTCTTGAATGACCCATTATTATATTTTGTTAGAATTTTAAACCTAAACTACCCAGGGACCAGAATGAGTCAAGTCCAATTTGAAGGTGGAAAAAGAGCTGTGGCTAATAGTAAAACTAGCATGTTATATTATACAGATTTACTTTGCACAAATATGGAGTTATATAACATGTTATACAAAAGAAATCCTTCACATATTAGGGCTTCTTGTATTGAAAAAGATTGAACATATATTTTAATTAAAGAAAAATACATGGAAATATTCAAACTATGTGTGGAAAACATATTTAAAAAAAAAACTACTCTTACCCAGGCAACAATATTAAATCAATAAATGTACCAAAGATTTCAGTATTTAAATATGCAACATCTACAAATTTTCCTGATACAGACACAGAGACCATGGTATGGAGCATCTAAATGCTTACAACAAACAAGCAGACACAACACCTAAAAGCCTCAGGGGGTTATTCTGTAGGTTATCACACTGGTATAAGTTTCACTTCAATAACTCATTCCCAAACAAACTGTAAAATGGAGTGACTACTTTTAACAGCAAGTTATGTTACAGCCTATACCAATTGGTCACTAAAGCCCATCACAGTTTCACATCATTAAAACTTGATCATAGGGCATAAATCAGGAGGAAACACAGAGAGAGCTGAGCAGCAACTGCTGATTTGGAAACTAGGGCTGCACTCAACCAATCATGAGCTGCTCAACCAAAATAATATAGATAAAATTATACTGGGGCTAAAAGAGGGTCAAAGAATGCTTTTTGCTTAGTCTGAAACAGTTTTCCTGCTAATGTTGGAAAGGATCATTATTACAAAAATTCATTGTAGTGATATACCAAAGGCAAACATACTTGAAAAGAAGGCTCATTTCGGTTAAATTCAATAAGCATCTTCTAAGTGCCTTCTGGGGTGGTCTCAGTAAAACTAGGCATGGGGGGGGGGCGGAGCCAAGATGGCGGTTGGTAAGCATGGATTAGAGTGAGCTCCGTACCTAAATCCCTCCAAAAACCTATAAAAAATGGCTCTGAACCAATTCTAGAACGGCAGAACCCACAGAACAGCAGAGGGACGCAGGGCTCCAGCCCAGGACAGCCTGGATGGTCTCTGAGTGAGGTCTATTCCACACGGAGCTGGGAGCTGAGAACGGAGTGGAGCAGAGCCCAGCCTGAGTGGCATAGACCATCCAGACCAGAAGCCGGGCGGAGGGGGCCCTAGCGCCCTGAATATGTGAGCTGCGGCAGTTACCAGACCCCTGGACCAACAAACACCAAAGACTGCAGAGAAGGTTAGGGGGAAAAGCTGCAGGAGTGGAAGGAGTTCGCGGTTCCGCTTCCAGCCCCGGATGGCAGCGGAGGTGGGGCAGCTACACCTGTTGTTACTTCCTGCTCCAGGCCCACCTGGTGGGAAGAATTAAGTGGCGGATCAGAGCAGGAGTGCAACAGCCTGCTGAAGATCTAAGCCCAGTCTGGACTGGGGGTTCTTGGGGAAGGAGTAGTGCGGGTCTGACAGAGCTGGCACCTCCCCCGCAAACGTAGAACATAGAACTCGTTAGTCTACAAGCAGTCATACCCCACTGAAAAACTCAAGGGTCAAGTTAGTTGCTTGGGAATATGGCCAGGCAGCGAAAACGCGCCCAGATTCAGTCTCAGACTTTGGATTCTTTCTTTGGTGACAAAGAAGACCAAAACATACAGCCTAAAGAAGACAACAAAGTCATAGAGCCTACAACCAAAGCCTCCAAGAAAAACATGAACTGGCCCCAGGCCATAGAAGAACTCAAAAAGGATTTGGAAAAGCAAGTTAGAGAAGTAGAGGAAAAATTGGGAAGAGAAATGAGAAAGATGCGAGAAAACCATGAGAAACAAGTCAATGAGTTGCTAAAGGAGACCCAAAATAATACTGAAAAATACACTGAAGAAAACAACACCCTAAAAAACAGACTAACTCAAATGGCAAAAGAGCTCCAAAAAGCCAATGAAAAGAAGAATTCCTTGAAAGGCAGAATTAGCCAAATGGAAAAGGAGGTCCAAAACACCACTGAAGAAAATACTACTTTAAAAATTAGATTGGAGCAAGTGGAAGCTAGTGACTTTATGAGAAATCAGGATATTATAAAACAGAACCAAAGGAATGAAAAAATGGAAGACAATGTGAAATATCTCCTTGGAAAAACCACTGACCTGGAAAATAGATCCAGGAGAGATCATTTAATAATTATTGGACTACCTGAAAGCCATGATCAGAAAAAGAGCCTAGATACCATCTTTCAAGACATTATCAAGGAAAACTGCCCTGATATTCTAGAGCCACAGGGCAAAATAGAAATTGAAAGAATCCATCGATCGCCTCCTCAGATAGATCCCAAAAAGAAATCTCCTAGGAATATTGTCGCCAAATTCCAGAGCTCCCAGATCAAGGAGAAAATACTGTAAGCAGCCAGAAAGAAACAATTAGAGTATTGTGGTAACCCAGTCAGAATAACCCAAGATCTGGCAGCTTCTACATTAAGAAATCGAAGGGGTTGGAATGCGATATTCCGGAGGTCAATGGAGCTAGGATTAAAACCTAGAATCACCTACCCAGCAAAACTGAGTATCATGTTCCAAGGCAAAATATGGATTTTAATTACACTGAGGACTTTCAAGCTTTCTCAGTGAAAAGACCAGAACTGAATAGAAAATTTGACTTTCAAATACAAGAATCAAGAGAAGCATGAAAAGGTAATCAAGAAACAGAAATTGCAAGGGACTTACTAAAGTTGAACTGTTTTGTTTACATTCCTACATGGAAAGATGATGTGTATGATTCATGAGACCTCAGTATTAGGGTAGTTGAAGGGAATATGCGCATATATATATATATGTTTATGTATATATATAAGTGAATGTGTATGTATGTGTATGTATGTGCATATGTATATATATATATGTGTGTTTATATATATATATATATATATATATATATGTAAAAGAGAGAGAGCAGACACAGGGTGAGTTAAAGATGAAGGGAAGATATCTAAAAGAAATAAAGTGAAATTAAGGGGTGAGAGAGCAACATACGGAGAGAAGGAGATAGGGAGAGATAGAATGGGGTGGGTTATCTCGCATAAAGGTGGAAAGAGCAAGCAGTTCTGTGGGAGGAGGGGAGAGGGCAGGTGAGGGGGGAATGAGTGAACCTTGCTCTCATCAGATTTGGCCTGAGGGGGAATACCATACATACCCAATTGGGTATCTTACCCCACAGGAAAGAAGAGGGAGGAAGATAAAAAAAAAATAAAAAAAATAAAAGGGGGGGATGATGGAGGGGAGGGCAGATGGGGGTGGAGGTAATCAAAACAAACACTTTGGAAAGGGGACAGGGTCAAGGGAGAAAATTCAATAAAGCGGGATGGGTTGGGAAGGAGCAAAATGTAGTTAGCCTTTCACAACATGAGTATTGTGGAAGGGTTATACATAATGATACATGTGTGGCCTAGGTTGAATTGTTTGACTTCTTAGGGAGGGTGGGTGGGAAGGGAAGAGGGGAGAGAATTTGGAACTCAAAGTTTTAAAGTACAGATGTTCAAAACAAAAAAAGTTTTTGCATGCAACTAAAAAATAAGATACACAGGCAATGGGGCGTAGAAATTTATCTTGCCCTACAAGAAAGGAAGGGAAAAGGGGATGAGAGGGGAGGGGTGTGATAGAGGGGAGGGCTGACTGGGGAACAGGGCAACCAGAATATAAGCCATTTTGGAGTAGGGGGGAGGGTAGAAATGGGGAGAAAATTTGTAATTCAAACGGTTGTGAAAATAAAAGCTGAAAACCAAATATGTTAAATAAATAAATTTAAATTAAAAAACAAAAATAAATAAATAAATAGATAGATAGATAGAAAAATAAATAAATAAAATATATGTTAACAAAAAAAAAACTAGGCATAGGGCATATAAATACAAGAAAAAAAAACAGTCCTGTATAGCCATTCAGCTAAACTATTCCTAGAACATATACACTAAAGGTTTAAAAAGTAAACAAACAAACAGCAACAACAACAAAGTTTTGTTATACCAGGTTAGGATCTGAAACAAACATGGAAAATAGCACAAAATTAACTCAATTTAATATTATCTTGGAGATATAGTGTGATTTTTGAAAAGATAACTACCAATTTTGTTCGGCCAATAGTTCACTACTTATGAGCCTAGAGAACTAACAGGTCTCGCATCCCTAATGATAGTGAAAATCAATTGGCTAGATATTTTTTTTTCCTGTCTGTATCCAGAGATCTTTATCTTATATAACCTGGGTCCCCTAGGTGGGATCATGGGAACTAATGAAGCAGTTTACTCTTCCACTTTACCCCTTTCCAAAACAAAGGGCCATTGAGGGCATGTGTAATAAGGTTGGGGAGAATTAATTGCTCCACATTTCTCCTCTGTAACAAGAATGAGGATAAGTCTAGTTTATATAGTATAAGAAGTATAATAAATCCCTTCCCAACCCCTACCCTCCAACCTCCTTGGCTACAAGCAAATACACACAAGGAAATACACATATCTCTGTCAAATACAGATGTTTATGAGAAGTAAAGCTACATGGGGTGGGGCAATTTGTAGTAGAGTCAGAAAATTCCAAGATAATCTCCAGTTGCTTCCAGCTAAAGAGATGAAAGAGGAGGATAAAGAGAGTTTAATTTCTTCATATTCCTGCAAGGTATTTGTCATCGTTGCTCTGCCCACATAAAATGACCTGCTGCAATGATTCAGTGCTGTCTCTATACTTTTCTTCTGGTATCTTCCTTTATCTTCCTTTTTTCCCCATTGGAGTCCTGGTTTTACTACCTCTATCACCACTGCTATGTTTCCCTGGCATTTTTGTTACTCTATTATGCCTACTCTTCCAGCCCCATCTGTATAAAGACCTCCCAAGGAACTGAACCAACCCTGGTCTCTCTATGTCCACAGAATATTAAATCATTCTTAGTAGATCATTTTATTAGGACCTAAAACTAAATTTCCCCTGAGATCATGAATTTAGAATTTGGAGACTGGCCCCATACTCAGGGAGTCTATTGGGTGCTACAGTAGCCTTCTCTCTAATTATCTTCAATAAATTCTATGTTATAGCCAGATTGAAGTAACTGCAATTCCTGTAAAGCATACTTCTGTTTCCTGTTATTCATCTTGCTCCTAGTGTTTCTTTCAACTCTAATTCCCTTAATTTTCCCACAACCTAAGGAAGGAGTTTTTAACCTGAAGTCCACATATTTGTAAGGGGTTTAGGGATAGCTTTCTGGAGGTTGTTTATTTGCTAATATGTGAATAATTATAAAATTGTATAATTGGATTCTTTTGTAATACTATGTGATTTATTTTATCCATGTAAAACATTCTAAAAAGTGGTCAATAAGCTTCACCAGACTCCCAAGGAATTCCATGATATGAAAAGGTTATCAACCCTTTCCCTAAGATTTATCTGATGTCTTATCTAAACTTTAAGTCCTAAACCTATGTAACTTTCTTCTAGGCCTGATACTCACAGCTATAGCCTTCCTTCCTTTGAATGCATATTTCTTTCACTGTTTCCTATTATTCTCTTTTGTATTTTAAATAATTTGTATTGATTTATTTTTTATATTTACTAGGATTTTTCCCAAAATTCTAATGCCTTCTCCCAGAAAGCCATACTGTGCAATAAATAATACTTAAACAAATAATATTTTAAAGGAAAATAAGAGAAAAAATCAACCAAAATGTATAAATACTCTGAGAAAGCCCAAGATATATGTAATACATCAGATCCATGGTCCTCTTGTTATCCATTATATTAAAGCTATTTATATATCTATTATGTTGTCTATAAGGATCTATATTCCATGAAGACAAGTACCATGAATCATTCATTTTTATATTTATCTCCCACAACTGCTAGTATAGTGGAACTTTTTGAAAATTAGAAAATTTTAATTCATATTTATTGTTATAATTGTTAAGGAGGTTCAGAACAAACTAGAGTGATACATTATACTTATAGTCATATATCTATAAGAAAGTTTGGAGGCTTTTCTTAATGATAGATAGTTATACTTGGCTCATAGAAATTAAAACAATTTTAAGAATAAAAATGTAGTAGTAACATTTACCCACAGTATTTACCAGAACTTATATATTGCATGTTAAATTTACTGATTTAAGACCCCAAGTAAAGGTAAGAATATATATATATATACACATATATATATACACACATATATACACACACACACACATATATATATGTATATATGTATACACACACATATATATGTATATATATACATACATACATACACATACATATATGTATGTATATATGTATATTTAGAGTGTGTTTTTGTTTGTCTGTTTGTTTTGTTTTGGGGGTTTTTTTGGTATCCAAATCTTAAATGTGATGTGTCATTCTTGCTGGTTGCATAAAATGGGCAAATTGATAGGTAAATCCTTGGCTTCCTTTAAAAGCTCAGCTTAAGTGCTCCCTCCTGCATGATGTCTTTACCTTATAGTTTCTAGTATAGCTTATGAAACCCCAATTTTTTCCTTTGAATATATTTTAGTTTACTTATCACATAGACAAATATATGTCGAGATGAAAGGGACCTTAGAAGACATCTAATTCTACTCTGTCATTTAATAGATGAGGGACTCACATCCACAGACATTAAGTGGTTTGTACAAGATCACACAGTTACATTGAGTTAAGGTCAGGATTTGAACTCTAGTCTTCTGACTCCAAATTCAGTACTCTTTTCATTATACTCTATGACATGCAATCCCACAAGTAAAACATAAGCTCTTTTGGCTTTCTATTTGTCAGACTACAATATGATGTTCTATATACCTATATTAGATACTTAATATTAAAATATTAATATACTTATCAGAAGATTCACATTTTAAAAATAATTTATAGGGAAAAAGACAAAGACTAGATCACTGATATAGAGAACTCCAAAATGAACAAATTCCCTATAATAATGCCTTGTCTGCATCTTATAGTTTTATAGTACTGCTCAGAACATATACAGATTGTCACTTATCCACAGCCACAGGAACAAAGCCTATATCTCTCAGAAGTGGGACTTGAACCCAGGTCTTCTTGACTCTGAGAGCAACTCTCTATCCCTTAAGTCACTTTTTTCCTTCTGATTTTGGGCAAAAATGTGAATGACTGTTAGGCATTTGATCAAAGAAGCTGGAATTTTCATTTGTGTCCATTTCTATTAAAAAAAAAGGTGAGGGGGACAGCTAGGTGGCACAGTGAGTAGAGCACTGGCCCTGGAGTCAAGAGGACTTGATTTCAAATCCAGCCTCAGACACTTGACACATGTAGTAACTTTGTGACCTTGAGCAAGTCTCTTAACCCCAATAGCCCTGCCCAAAAAAAAAATAAAAAAGGTGAGGGTTGGAGGAATGGAGAAATAGAAGTCACAATTTCAAATACAATGCAAATTCTAGGTTAATTATTTTACTATAATAGTATTGGTATTACTTCATAGCCCATTCTGGGATTGCGAGTCATTTGTTTGCTCTTTTGTAAACTCTTCCTTCTCTGTACTCTTTTTCATTGTGGGTGGGAGCACTATTGATAATATGGATATAGTGAAATATCTTGTAAAAACATGCTTTGGCATGCGTGCTGTGATCTGCTAGTTTTGATCTGCAAACTGAAAAGTCACCTTTTGGAATATAATTGAAAATACACTCATGGAAAAGTAGAATAAGAGTTGAAAAAAAAACTCATACCATCATATAGAAGAGAACAGGTAATTCCTAGGAGGATAGAAATGTTTCAGGGGAAGGAGTTTTCTGTACCCCTACAGAGCCTTAAGAACTATACACTTTTCTTCTGTAAAACTGTCCGACAATAAAAGGCTTTTCTTTATATTTTTTCCCCTTTTTCTAGGTTTTTCTTTTTCTCTCTTCCTTGGAACCCAGCTACCATAGCAATGAAAATATTGAGTATTCCTGCCTTTTTAAATTCTTTAACAATTGAGGGGAAAGAAAAATAAAAAGAAGCATAGCAATAAAACTCACTTTCCAAAGTTAGAAGGAAAAGAACGAATTTCCTTCCATTTCTCCTTTCCTAGTCACTGTGGGCCAGAGTATTGACTGATTTAACATCACCCCACTCCTTTCTCCCTCTCCAGATTATTTCTAATGAGCTCTGAAGTATGTGAAACTTTCAAATGACAAATAGAGTCATGGGATACCTGGAAAGCAGTCATATGGGTCAAAAAATAACACTGAAGGTGATGATACCTTCCTTTATGAGCTTCCTTGAGTTGCAGTAGAAATGCAATTGAAAGAGACTCAAAATTTTAATGCTTTCTTATTTTCTCTTTGAAAATAATAACCTCAATGATTGCTTTAAAAGACAGTTATTTTTCAAGAAGACTTAGATGGGTGAGTTTGAAAGTAGGTTCCATCCAAGGGCGTGTTGAAAAACAGATCAAATTCTGGAGAAGTTTAGAATTGGTAACTGAAGTTACTCAGATTTTTTCAAGCTCAAATAGATTTCCCTCTCCCACTTCCTTCATGGAAGAAAGTTTGAAAGAAAGTTGTAAAGGAAAGGTTGAATTTTGGAATGATAAAAAACAAACATGAATCATTTTTCATATTATGAATAACAATATTTGGTTTTTGTTCCAAATCTATAGTTAGTTATTAGCAAACTTCAAAGATTGTAGGGGTACAGGAAATATGTCATTAATAATTCTGATATTCTTGAAGCACTATACTCAATATTGAATACAGAAGATTATAGAATCATAGAACTAGGGCCTGAAGGTAAGTCAAAGCGCATTTTGTCTTATTCATGCAACACATGAGGAAACAGGTCCAAAGATGTTGTGATTTGCCCAATAGGTAAGGTTATAAGGTAATAAGTGTCAGAGAGTTAATTTAGATCTAGGAATTCTGAGACCAGAGCCACTGGGATTTCTACTACAAGACTGCTTCAGGCAATTCCCCATTTCCCACCCAACAATACTCACTTCACACTTCTTTGACTTCTCCCTCATCAATTCATTTTGAACTTCTTTCACTTCTCTAGCTATACTCAGTTTTTATTTCTTTGACTTCTTCATCATGATTCTATGCCTTCATATGTGTTGTCGTCTCTCATTAGATTGTAAGCTCTTTGAGGACATGGACTGTCTTTTTTTGGTATTTGTAATTCCAGCATTTAGCACAGTGCCTAGCACAAAGTAGGCACTTAATAATTATTTATTAACTATTCATTATTGCTTCCTCCAGAAGTATCAGAGAGAGAGAGAGTGAGAGAGAGAGAGAGAGAGAGAGAGAGAGAGAGAGAGAGAATGTTAAACAAACACTTAGCAATTGTTTGATAGTAACCTAGAATGGATGAGAATTAAAATAAATTTCATTATGACAGAGGACCATGCTTTTACAAGTTTTAAAACCTTAAATTTCATGATTTGTAGACTCTAAACTCAATTCATTTTCCTAAGTACAAGTACCTTATTTATAGTCATTGAACTTAACTTCTATAGAGGACCTAAACAGTTTATCTACCACTCCCACTTTATGGACAAGGGAAATTAATCCCAGAGAGATTGGGAATTCATATTACCTTCTTTCTAATCCGGGGCTCTTTATCATACTGAGTCATGTAGATCCAGACTCTATGAGGCTGCACTGTGAGGAAAATGCACAAAACCTAATGGATATTAAGCATTTTTTTCCAGAAGCAATTTCCAAATCAAAACACAAAGCTGGGGGGGGGGGGGGCGGAGCCAAGATGGCAGCTGGTAAGCTGGGACTAGAGTGAGCTCCGTACCCGAGTCCCTCCAAAAACCTATAAAAATGGCTCTGAACCAATTCTACAATGGCAGAACCCACAGAACAGCAGAGGGAAGCAGGGCTCCAGCCCAGGACAGCCTGGATGGTCTCTGGGTGAGGTCTATTCCGCACGGAGCTGGGAGCTGGGAGCTGGGAGCTGGGAGCTGGGAGCTGGGAGCTGGGAGCTGGGAGCTGGGAGCTGGGAACGGAGTGGAGCAGAGCCCAGCCTGAGCGGCGTGGACCATCCAGACCAGAAGCCGGGCGGAGGGGGCCCTAGCGCCCTGAATATGTGAGCTGCGGCAGTTACCAGACCCCTCAACCCACAAAAACCAAAGACTGCAGAGAAGGTTAGTGGGAAAAGCTGCATGAGTAGAAGGAGTTCGCGGTTCGGCTTCCAGGCCCGGGGACAGCGGAGGGGGGCAGCTACAGCTGTTGTTACTTCCGGCTCCAGGCCCACCTGGTGGGAGGAATTAAGTGGCGGATCAGAGCAGGAGTGCAACAGCCTGCTGAAGATCTAAGCCCAGTCTGGACTGGGGGTTCTTGGGGAAGGAGTAGTGCGGGTCTGACAGAGCTGGCACCTCCTCCCCAAATGTGGAACATAGAACTTGTTAGTCTACAAGCAGTCATACCCCACTGAAAAACTCAAGGGTCAAGTTAGTTGGTTGGGAATATGGCCAGGCAGCGAAAACGCGCCCAGATTCAGTCTCAAACTTTGGATTCTTTCTTTGGTGACAAAGAAGACCAAAACATACAGCCTAAAGAATACAACAAAGCCATAGAGCCTACAACAAAAGCCTCCAAGAAAAACATGAACTGTCCCCAGGCCAAAGAACTCAAAAAGGATTTGGAAAAGCAAGTTAGAGAAGTAGAGGAAAAATTGGGAAGATAAATGAGAAGGATGTGAGAAAACCATGAAAAACAAGTCAATGACTTGCTAAAGGAGACCCAAAAAATACTGAAAAATACACCGAAGAAAACAACACCTTAAAAAACAGACTAACTCAAATGGAAAAAGAGCTCCAAAAAGCCAATGAGGAGAAGAATGCCTTGAAAGGCAGAATTAGCCAAATGGAAAAGGAGGTCCAAAAGACCACTGAAGAAAATACTACTTTAAAAATTAGATTGGAGCAAGTGGAAGCTAGTGACTTTATGAGAAATCAGGATATTATGAAACAGAACCAAAGGTAATGAAAAACATGGAAGACAATGTGAAATATTCCTTGGAAAAACCACTGACCTGGAAAATAGATCCAGGAGAGATCATTTAAAAATTATTGTACTACCTGAAAGCCATGATCAAAAAAAGAGCCTAGATACCATCTTTCAAGACATTATCAAGGAGAACTGCCCTGATATTCTAGAGCCACAGGGCAAAATAGAAATTGAAAGAATCCATCGATCGCCTCCTCAAATAGATCCCAAAAAGAAATCTCCTAGGAATATTGTCGCCAAATTCCAGAGCTCCCAGATCAAGGAGAAAATACTGCAAGCAGCCAGAAAGAAACAATTTGAGTATTGTGGAAATCCAATCAGAATAACCCAAGATCTGGCAGCTTCTACATTAAGAGATTGAAGGGCTGGGCATGCGATATTCCGGAGGTCAATGGAGCTAGGATTAAAACCTAGAATCACCTACCCAGCAAAACTGAGTATCATGTTCCAAGGCAAAATATGGATTTTCAATAAAATAGAGGACATTCAAGCTTTCTCAGTGAAAAGACCAGAACTGAATAGAAAATTTGATCTTTCAAACACAAGAATCAAGAGAAGCATGAAAAGGTAATCAAGAAATGGAAATTGCAAGGGACTTACTAAAGTTGAACTGTTTTGTTTACATTCCTACATGGAAAGACGATGTGTATGATTCATGAGACCTCAGTACTAGAGTAGTTTAAGGGAATATGCATATATATATATATATTTATGTTTATGTATATATATAAGTGAATGTGTATGTATGTATATATCTATGTGTATATGTATGTATGTGTATGTGTTTATGTATATATATATGTGTGTGTGTTTTTATATATATATATATATATATATATATATATATATATATATATATATATATATATATATATATATGTAAAAGAGAGAGAGCAGACACAGGGTGAGTTGAAGATGAAGGGAAGATATCTAAAAGAAATAAAATGAAATTAAGGGATGAGAGAGTAACATACTGAGAGAGGGAGATAGGGAGAGATAGAATGGGGTGGATTATCTCGCATAAAGGTAGCAAGAGGTAGCAGTTCTGTGGGAGGAGGGGACAGGGCAGGTGAGGGGGGAATGAGTGAACCTTGCGCTCATCAGATTTGGCCTGAGGGGGAATAACATACATACTCAGTTGGGTATCCTACCCCACAGGAAAGAAGAGGGAGGAAGATAAAAAAAAATAAAAAAAATAAAAGGGGGAGATGATGGAGGGGAGGGCAGATGGGGGTGGAGGTAATCAAAACAAACACTTTGGAAAGGGGACAGGGTCAAGGGAGAAAATTCAATAAAGTGGGATGGGTTGGGAAGGAGCAAAATATAGTTAGCCTTTCACAACATGAGTATTGTGGAAGGGTTATACATAATGATACATGTGTGGCCTAGGTTGAATTGTTTGACTTCTTAGGGAGGGTGGGTGGGAATGGAAGAGGGGAGAGAATTTGGAACTCAAAGTTTTAAAATCAGATGTTCAAAACCAAAAAAAGTTTTTGTATGCAACTAAAAAATAAGATACACAGGCAATGGGGCGTAGAAATTTATCTTGCCCTACAAGAAAGGAAGGGAAAAGGGGATGAGAGGGGAGGGGGTGATAGAGAGGAGGGCTGACTTGGGAACAGGGCAACCAGAATATAAGCCATCTTGGAGTGGGGGGGAGGGTAGAAATGGGGAGAAAATTTATAATTCAAACTGTTGTTAAAATCAATGCTGAAAACCAAATATGTTAAATAAATAAATTTAAATTAAAAAAAAACACAAAGCTATTTTTTATGATTATATTTCTACACTTTTACATATGTTAAATTCAACAAACAATTAATAGTTATTGGTACTGTGTGAGGGGTATTTTGATTTTAAATTCACAATATCTTAACTTACATATATTAATTTTGTTTATGAATATTCTTTTGCATTTCATGGAATTGAATTACATTATTTAGATTATGATGCTTATATCCTTTATCTTTTTTGTTAACGTGTGTTTGAGAGATACAAAGTGTTCTCTGGGGACAATGTTGGATGCATTCCTGAAATGTTTCTATGTTGTCTCTTCATTGTCATTGTCATCTATGAAGTTATCCTGTCTACAACTTATTGTAGTTATTATTTGGAATTTCATCATTGCGTCTATTTAGATCTTTTTTTATCCTAACCTTCCATATACAAGTATTTTAATATTTCATGGATCATAAAGGATGTGTTTAGTATTTCCACATTTTAATATTTATTTGCAATTTATCTATAACCAAACACATTGTGTGTGCTTCTGAAGGTACCATATGGTGCCAAAAATATGTATACTCTTTAGTGAGCCCATTAGTATGCTATAAATATTTTTATGTTCAAATTATTCAAGCATTTAAATTATTTTACACTATTTTTGCTTTTCTGGTTGTATCTCATTCTTCCAAGTATCAATTGATGAAAGAAATGATATTAGATGGACTTGATTTCCTCTATTTAAAAAAAAAGTATTCTCTATATCAAAGCGTGCAGTCCAGTTCTAGTTCCTAAACTCCAGTTCTTCTTTTCATTGGGAATATTATCTAATCTCTGGTTTTATGATCCCTTCACCCTTTTGATCACCATCTGCCCCAAGATGTTAAAAAATACTTCTGTGCCAATATATTGTCCATGGAGGTATAAAATTCTCAGAAAATCTAGCCACCTAGTGCAACAACTACTCCAAATTTTGAGCACCCCAACTATAATCTCCAGTACACTGTTCTTTCTCTGTTCAAATGATCTCCATTGGTACAACTGCTGGTTCGACACTTCATGTTTCATTTTCCCAAATTCAACCCTTCCCTTCTGCCAGCTTTCCCATTGTCCTGTATTCCTGTAGTTAATGAAAGATTACTGATGTCATCCACTGGAGAAGAAAATGACAAACCTTTCCAGTATCTTTGCCAAAAAACAACACTCCATGGGCAGTATTAAAATTATAGAAGCTATGATGCTGGAAGGTAAGTTCCTCAGGTCAGAAGGTGTCCAACAAACTACTGGGGAAGCATGAAGGACAACTGCAAGTAGTTCCAATACTGCTCTTGTTTATCCTTTGTTTTCAAAGAAGACCATGTGTCGACTGGACTGGAAGCAGCCTCTAATCTTTGGATGGTCAGAGCCAAACAACAGATCAGGCTAGAGGCAGGAGAGCCAGGACACAAACCAAAAGTTTAAATAATTTCACAGTGAAGAAAATGAAGTATGCATACAGAAGCCTCCCTCCCACTCCTAAGAAGGAGGACTTAACATCCTGGGCTAGACCATGACATAATCATTTTTAGGTCTTGAGTTATTACTCCTATGGGCCCTGTGGGAAAAGCATTGTTTCAAGTCTTGATGGTCATGCCCAAACTGTGGTGCAAACTCAGACTTAAATTTTTAAAAAGTAGGGAAACCCTTCAGAATGTATAGATATGACCCAAGTAACATCCCTTATGAATATGAAGTGGAAGTGATGAATAGATTTAAATGATTAGATCTGGTGGATAGATTGCCTGAAGAACTATGGACAGATGTTCACCACATTGTACAAGACAGCAACAAAAAATTCTAAAGAAAAAGAAGAAAGTAAAGTTATTGTTTCATGAGGCTTTACAAATAGCTAAGGATAAAAGGAGAGCAAAAGGTAAAGGAGAAAATAAAACATGTAGCCACCTCAATGTAGAATTCCAGAGAGTAGCAAGGACAGATAAGGTTTTCTTCAATGATCAATGCAGAGATATAAGCATACAATAGAATGTGAAACATAGGAAATCACTTCAAGAAAATTAGAGATATCAAGGGAATGTGTCACACAAAAATGGACGTAAAAAGACAAAAATGTTAGAGATTTGACAGAAGAAGAAATTAAGAAGAACCGGCAAGAATATATAAAACAACAATACACTAAAGATCTTAATGCCACTGATAACCATTTGGCGTGGTTACCTCACTAAAGTCAGAAAATCTGGAGAATGAAAATTAAGTGGGCCTTAGAAAGCACCTCTAACAATAAAGCTAGTGAAGGTGATAGAATTCCAGCTGAGCTATTTAAAACCCTGAAAGATGATGCTGTTAAAGTGTTCCACTGGTTGTTTTTAGAAAATGGAAAAAAAAACTTGGAAAGACTTACATGAACTGATGCAAAGTAAAGTGAGAAGAACCGGAAGAACAGTGTACACAGTAACAGAAATATTACATGATGATCAACTGTGAATGTCTTAGCTAATTTCAGCAACATAATGAATTCATTTCTAAAGGATTTATGATGAAAAGTCCAATCCACCTCCAAAGAAAGGACTAATGGAGGCTGAATGAAGATCAAAGCACATTTTTAAAAAAAACTTTATTTGTCTTGGTTTTTTTTTTTTGGTTTGTGTTTTCTTTCACAATATGATTAATATTGAACTATGGTTTTCATGATTGAACATGTACATCCTATAGCAAATTGGCTGCCTTCTCAATGAAGGGGTAGATAAAATAGGAAGAAGAGAATTTGAAGCTGGAAATTAAAAAAAAGAATGATAATTTTTTCATGTAATTGGAAAATGTAAAATATTAATTAAAAAAATAAAGTGCTGAACTCAATATGCCAGAAATGTGGAAAACTCAATAGTGGTCACTGGATTGCAAAAGATAAGTTTATATCCAAATCCTAGAGAATGGCAATGTGAAAGAATGCTCAACTTACTGAACAATTGTATTCATTTCACATGCCAGCAAGGTTGTGTTTAAGATTCTGCAAGCTACACATCAGCAGTCCATAAAGTGAGAATTACCAGGAAATCAGGTTGGTTTTCAAAGAGGCAGAGGAATTAGAAACCAAATTGACAATATTTACTGGATTATAAAGGAAGCAATGGAGTTACAGAAAAAAAATCTATTTCTGCTTCTTTTAACTAAACTAACATTTTTGACTGTGTGAACACAATGAAATGTATCAAGTCCTCAGTGATGTGGGAGTATTAGATCAACTTAGTTGTTCCCTGAGGAAACTGTATGTGGGACAAGAAGCAACACTTAGAACTCAACATCAAAACACTGATTTGTTTAAAATTAGAAAATGGAATTCAACAAGGCTGTATACTGTCACTTTATTTTTTTTAACTTATATACAGAGTACATCATGCAAAATGCATGGCTGGATGAAACAAAAGCAGAAGTTGTTGTGAGAAATAACAACAATCTCAGACATGCAGATCATACCATTCTGATAGCAAAAACCAAGAAGAATTAAAAGTCTTCTTAATTAGGGTGAAAGAGAAGAGTGTAAAAGCTGACTTGAAGTATAACATCTAACAACTAAGATCTTGGTAACTGGTCCCATCACTTCCTGGAAAACAGAGGGAGAAGTAGTGGAAGCAATGTCAGATTTTGTATCCTTGGTCTGAAAGGTCACTGCAGAGAGTGATTGCAAATATAAAATAAAAAAAATAAAACAACAGCAACACTTTCTCCTTGGAAAGAAAGTTATGGCAAACCTGGACAGCATGCTAAAAAGCAGAGTCATCACCTTGCCAACAAAGGTCCACATAGTCAAACCTACATTTTTTCCAGTAGCTCTAGCTGTGAGAGTTGGACTATTAAAAAAAAACTGAGCACTGCATATCTAAGGCTTTTAAATTGTGGTGCTGGAAAAGACTTTTGAGAGTCCTTTGGACAAAAAGGAGATCAAATTTGTGAACTCTTAAAGAAATTCATTGACACTATTCACTGGAAAGTCAAAAACTAAAGCTGAAGGCTAAATACTTTGGCTCCATAATGTGAAGACAGAACTCATTGAAAAGAAACTGATGATTGAAGGCCAAAGGAAAAGGGGATAGCAGAGGATGAGATGGATAGATAGTGTCACAGAAACAATGAATATGAGCTTGAACAGACTTTAAGAGATGGTGGAGGGTGGAGGGGCCTGATGTGCTACGGACAATGGATCCGCAAAGAGTCAGACACGACTGAATGACTGAACAACAACAAAGATATAGTCATCCTCCTTTCACTGATAACATGTGGAATTGATGAGTCTATATCTCCCATAACCTTCTTTCCACCATATCCTCTGTCTTCATTTATGCGCCCACCCACCCTCATATGCGTGCACTGAAATTTTGTCCACAAAATATATTAATTTACCTGTAGTCTGAATTCATCTCTAGGGTCAATCCATTGTTAAAATGATTCTGTTCTATCTTTATCTATTTCTTTTAGTCACAATACATCTTTGTCCCTTTGTGCATTAAAGAAAAAATTCCCAATGATCTGTACTTCCTGTTGTTACTGTTATTGTGATTTTTTCTGTAATTGTTTTTATCTTTCTCTTTTAAAGTAATCTTTAAAATCTATTTTATTATTTATTGTTTCCCTTGTATTTATAATTACTTATTTTTATTCTATTTGGTTGTTCATGATTTAACAAGTTGAATGGTTTGTTCATAATATCTTACTTTTCCCCTAAAATGCCACAAATCTATCATTTTTGCTGAATTTATATCTTCATTGATAATTAGGCTCACAATTTCTGGGCATGATATTGTGTCTTAAAATTTGAGCTCCTTTCCTTTCATAAATATATTATTCCTATCACTCTGTGTCTTTTAATGAAAGGTAGAATAATCTTTTTATTGTGATTTTCCTTTCTTTTATATTTTAATGTTTTCTGCATGGCTTCTTTTCATTTTTTAATTAAAATTGTTAAATTTTGCCACAATGAGATTTATGGTATTGGATTTTTGTTTCTGTCTTAACCCCAACATTGGAAACAATCTGTGTATCATTTCATTGTTTGCTATATATCTGCAGTTTGTCTTAGATGTGGGATCCTTAAGTCGACTCTGAAAATGCCATCTTTAAGATAAGTGACATTATTTTCTATCGAGATGATATTTTCTTTTATTTCACTTTTTTAAAAACTGAATTTCTATATAGATTTTTGTTCAAGTTAAATGTCATAGTCTGGGGCTTTGAAATATTTTTTTATCATACAGCTATTTTTTGAGATGATATTTTCTTTATCGTTGCTTGATTTGGTCTCTTCCCTGTCAGATTTCCCTCTGCAACAATATTTTAAAAGCTAAGTCAGTTAAATTCAGTCACATTTTTAGAGAAAATTTCAATGCTTCATTTTTTTAAAAAAATTGCTCATTGTTTTTTCTGTTTTGAGAGATGAAAGCTATGAATTATATCAATTCCATTTTTTATGTATTTCATATCTCCTTTGATTAACTTTTTGTTATTCCAGATTCTCTTGAGAGACAACAGGTTTTGATTGTTCATCAGGCATTGCATTATTTTCCTTTGTGTTGTAATATTTAAGTTTTGTAATATCTTTGAGGGTTTAATAATCATGCTTTCTAATGGTTATAGGATATTCCATCTTGAATTCTCTGCTTGGAGTCTGGGTTTTGGTGAGAGATTTTCCTCTGGAGCTGCCTTTTATTTGGACATCATTGAAATATTCCCCAATTATACACTTTCTAACTTCTTCCCCTTTGCTAATGGGTTTCCTCTCCCCACCCCTTATTTTGTGGATTCAGCTGCAATTGCTTTACTTCTAGTACAAAATTCCTCTTCATTTTTTTTCTTCCTTCAAATAATGGGATCTGGAGAAATTGCCTTCTCCATGATCTTGTTCATTCTGTTCACCAATCCATTTCTAATGATCTTTCCATCAGAGCACATTATTATTGTTACTAGATCTGTCTTATTGAAAGTGCTTTGACTCTTGTTTTCCTATTATATTTTCATATAGCCTCGTTTATAATTCTCAAAAAAATGATTCTCATTTTCTATAATATCTACTTTCAATATCTGTTCTTCAACTTTTTTCAGTCTCATTAATTCTTTACACAAATTCATTATTAGCAAATTGTATTGTTAAGCACTATGATTGATACTGTGTAAAGAAAGTTTTTAATGTATCTACTCTCAAATGTCAAGGAGTTTATAGCTAATTCAATTGAAGATATTTTTAGTATTATTCTTAGCAACTTTTTCAGGTCTAAACATTATACACTTAGTGAGTGCTTCACGCTTTAATTCTTTTTCCCCTGTTTATCATACTCTAGTTTCCACATCCACGTCATTTAGAAGCTGTATGCATTTCATAATTCTTCCTAATACAGCTGAATTTGGCACTCCCTTTTGCCTTCTGTCTCCATTCATGTAGCTCTTCCTTATGTTATGACTGTGTGGATCCCTGCTACATTTGTTGCCCAACTCTGTGCCTCAGTCTCTATTTTTCTATTTATCCTAAATTTCTTAACTGTTTCCTTATCAAATCTCCTGGTATCATCAAAAAGTCTTTGTCACAAAAAATCCATTTTTATTTTTTCAAAATATATTTCTTCCTTCTTCTCTGCCTCTGTACATACTTTCCTTATTTTTTGTTTTAAAATAATTTACCTAACCAGTGAATTCAACAATCACTAGAAATTGCTGAAGTCAAAGTCTGACAAAATTGAATCTATTTATATGTATGTATATATATATATATATATATATATATATATATAGATACACACGTATGTATATGTATGTATATGTATGCACAATATACACATATACATATATAATGCTTCATATATACATACAAATACACATACATATACATGCATATATATATGTATATATATTACACAGATACAGTATTGCTTTGGCCCATTTAAAACATCGCAATTGGCATAGAGTAAAGATGCCTTGAGGCTGGCTTTTTAAAATATTCAGACTCTGCAAGCAACCTTTTATTTCTTCCGTAATCCTTTCTCAAGAGAGCATGTGCTTTTTTCTTCCTAGAACCCTGGGATACCCCAACTGTGAATACAGATAACTTTGTGTTTGGGTTTCAGTAACAGGCCCCCAACCCTCAACTTTTATAGTACAAAAATACTCATCTTCTCCAAAGAAAACCAACATGTGTGGGCCCAATTCAGGTCATTTATGAATCCAGTCAATTTAAAAGTATTAGCATGAACAGTCACTATACCCTGGCATTAATTGTATCCTTTTTTATAAAAAGATGAAATTATTTAAATTAATATTTGGTTAAAGTGATGAAACACAAAACACATGTTTGCATTCTTTTACTTTTGAAAAGATATTTTAATTACTTTAATTGACCAAGACCCACCTTCTTGTTCTTTTCCCTACCCCCAACAACTGAGGACATGAGATGAATGAAACTAATTAAAAGTATGTATAGTAAATCAAAATAAATTTCCACATTGGTCATATTCCAAAAATAATTAGTCTTATTCTGCATTCTGAGTCTTTCACTTCACCATCCCGAGGTGGGTAGCATGTTTCATTGTTAGTCACTAGAATCCTGTGTGGTCATTATGTTGATAATATAGCTCAGCACAATAGCATTCCATCACATTTCTATAGCATGTCTTGTTCATCCCTTCCATTTTTGTGGGTATTCCCTCAAATTCTCATTCTTTGCCATTTCAAAAACACACACATACACATACATGTATAGATGTACATATGTATATACACATACGCATATAGGCACATATACATGCATATATACACAAGTGAATAAATACATATAAATTATGTGTACATCTATATATGCCTTTTGTGTATATATAATTGCACTCACATATATGTGTGTATATATACATACATACATGTATGCATACATACATACATAGGTATATGTCACATCTTTACAATTTATTTTCTTTAGGACTACTTTCTTCTTCAGTTTCCTTTCCCTCTAATTTCCTCCCTTTCTCCCCTCTCCCTTTTATTTACTTTTGAGTGAAATGAATTTTTGTGTTCAACTCTGATTTTCTGTATAACTTCTTTCTTTTGACCACTTCAGATAGAGTGATGTTCAAGTGTTCCTTGCTCCCCCCACCTCATCCTTGTTTATACATTTATATACTAGTGAGCCTTAGTTATGTGAGATAATTTTTTCCTAAACTTCTTTCCTTTTCTCTTTCTCCTGTGTGTATTCTTTTTCACCCCTCTTTCATTATCTCCCCTTCAAGATCATCAACATATAACAAATACACTTCCATGTCTTATCTAATTTGACTGTTGCTATGGACCCTGATGATGATAGATTTCAAAGGGGGGGGGAATATCATTTCTCCATATTTTAACTAAGCAGTTTATCCTTATTTAATCCTTAAACATTGTTCATTAATATTAACCTTTTTTATACTTGTCTTCACTCCTGTATTTGAACAACCAAGCTTCTCTGCAACTCTGGTCTTTTCCTCAGGAACGCTTAGCAGCATTCCTTCTAATGAAGGTGATGGACCTTCATTAAAAATGTATTTCCTCCCACCCCCAAAGTAGTATAACCCATTTTGTTGGGTAATATGTTCTTGACTGTAAGATCATGTTCTTTTTCTTATGGAATATTATGTTCCAAATTGTCTACTGCTTTATAATGGTGGCTATCTTATTATTTGTGATGTTGACTTTGACTCCTTAATAATTTGAATTCTTTGTTTCTGGTTGTTTGAAGTGTTTTTTTCTTTGACCTGGAAGCTCTGGATTTTGGCAATGATATTCCTGAAAGTTTTCATTTTGGAGTTTTTTTTCAGTTATTGACCAAAGAATTCTTCTTATTTCCTACTTTAGTATTAAAACTAAATTCTCTTTCTCTTTCCAGTTATTCCTTTATCATTGAGAGGGAAAATAATGAGATATCCATTAAAAATATGAAGCTGTGCAAAGCATGTTTCCATAGCAGCTATGTTGCGAAAGGTGGGTACGGGGCAGGATAAATATGCTTCAATCTACAGTTAGAGTTCATTATCTGTCTCTCTGGAGGTGTACAGAATTTCTTCATCATGAGTCTTTGGAATTGTATCATTTTATTGACGAGAATACTTAAGTCTTTCACAGTTGGTTATCATTGCAGTGTTACTGTTACTGTGTACAATATTCTCTTGATTCTGATAATTTACTTTGTACCAGTTGATATGTCTTCCCAGCATTTTCTGAACTCATTCACCTTATTATTTCTTACAGTACAATAATATTCCAAAACTTCTTTTTAAATTAACTTAATTAAATTCATGGGATTACAAAGAAAATGAAAGGATAGTGAAAAATTAAAATAGAAAGATGTAGTTTTATAACCAAATTCACAGAGGCACTGAAATGGATCCACTGACACTTTGAGAATCATTGACGAATTACTTTTCTTAGGTTTAATATTAAGCATAGTTACCTTAGATTATAACAGAGATAAAATTACCTAATGTCAAAAATTAATTGTAAAACCATGAGGCACATTAACTGATAAATATTTTACCATTATAACTTTGTGACATATTATTCAAGAGTGATTTTACCCAGAATTTTTTTTTTGGCAAACTTTAGAAGAGTTCTAGTAAGAGAGAAGAAGTACTAGTTTTTGAGTTTAAGATTCTAGGAATGAATATAGATCCCAGGACCCATCAAATTTGAATTTTCCTTTATTCCAGTTAGAGAAGATGTGCCACATTGATCTTCAAGAGACAAGATTCTATTTTCAAAGGTATCTGATTTACAACTGAATGTTTCCTGGAGTCTTTGTATATTTCATTTAATTATTTTTAATCATCCTTCAATACATGAACATCCTGCTATAGATATTAACTTTAGCTATTATTCTGACACTTTTATATTTGCTTGCCTCAAGAATCACTTAATTGAATAACTAGTTAATCATTTCACAGAATGAATCTGCTGTCATCAGCCTATGTACTATGGAATTTTATGGGATTTTTCCTCCAAAGGCACTTTAAATCTGACAGTGTATTGTGTTTTGCATCATCACTGAGTGCTGACATTACATTTAGAATTTCTGAACTGTTAGAGGTTTTAGACATCATCCAGTCCAAACTCCTCATTACAGATGTGAAAAGGAGGCCCAGAGAGGAAAATGGATGGGTCCATGCTCACAGAAACCATGTGCATTTCGTTTTTCTAGGTATGATTGTATGACTGATCATATGAATAGATTTAAGCTGATAGTGACAGATACAATGTCCATTAATTTTTCTGCTGGTTACCTCAGGGGCAATTGCCAGGAATCTATGAGTTCCCAGTGGTCAGTTTAAGTGAAAAAGATAAAAAAATAAAGTAAAAAAGTTGCTATAATTTAGCCTAGTTTATATCCATTTGCTGAATTAATGATGTATTTCAAACATTGAGCATTAGCAGTACATAAATTAAAGACAATAGGAAGACCGAATGCCTTAAAAAGTCTTTCTTAGGGCATGAATGATTCAACTTGAAATATTAAACAGAGGTTTCCAGTGAAGAGAATATTGTGAGAGACATGAACCTTCTTTATTCTTGGCTGCACACATGTTTTGTCACGTGACCTTAGGCAAGATTATACTACTTCTGCTCCTGAGGTAGTTTATTTTATACAACTTTCTCTCCTTGGTTGGGTTTCTATAAGGACAAAAAAATCACATTTTTGTTTCTTTGTTCCTCCTCCAGGCAAGCTGCTTTGTGCTAGTAAGAAGACCTACACAATAATCCTGAAGACCTTGTCACTATAAAAATCTCTCCCACACAGTAATCTTCTATCAACTTTGGTTTTTCTCAATGTTGACTGCTACTAGGTATTCAAAGAAACATTTATAATTTTTCTTTCTAAGAAATTAGACTACAAGTGTTTCCATATACTTTATATGAGAGTATATGTAGGGAATTTCATGAAGCATCTTGGAGGTTGTGGGGGGTTGGGGCTGGGAATGAAGCATTTGGAAATTTTTTTTAAATAATTGATTATTTCCTTCCAAGAACTGCATGAAAATGCATGTTTGAGCATACATTTCTGATCAGATTGTCTCTTAAAATTGGTTTAGACTGACATAAGTTATCAGTTCTCTTTATTTTCTTAACTGTCACATCATACACATGGAATGTAAAAATCCCTGTTTGGCAAGGAGAAAACTATTTTCAGTATGACTGAACCTTCCAATGAGCACATTTAAAGTGCTGGGATACCATCCCCTACAGCATATTTCAATATTCTGTCAAACTGAAACTAGACAGCCTCATTTATTAGCAGGGGCTCCAACTAAATGAAATATCAGTTCACTTCAGAAAATATTTTCATATCCTGGTTTGTTCTGTTTCAGTTGTTTTGGAAAATATTTTATTTGGGTTCACTAGGCATTTTAGAAATTACAAACAGACTTCATTTGATAACATATATACATATATTTATATTATTATGATAGCAATGGTTCCATTTTATGCAATGCTTTAATATTTTCACAGCACTTTGCATGAATCATCTCCTTTAATCTTCACAATAACTCCGTTAGGTCAATGCTATTATTATACTTACATGTTAAATGAGGAAACTAAGGCACAAAAACGTTAAGGGACTAGTATCAGAAGTAGAGTTAAAACTATTTTTTTTCTTATTTAAGTCCAGCATTTCTTATTATCACTATTGTTATTGTTTTTGGTTGTGTTTTTGTTTGCTTGTTTGTTTTGAACCTGTGATTTCATTGGTTCCATAAACTCTTTATAAAGAAATTCCATCTCAAAATGCAAAAGGGCAATAATTTTAGAAGTTGGAGTGTTTGGAACATAAGATCATAAAGTCAGAATATGAGGTGATGTTACAAGTCATCTAATGTAGTCCCTCTTATTTTAGAGATAAAGAAACATACTCAAGTGATGTAACTTGTCAAAGGTCATGCAGTTAATAGTTTCATAATTTCATAATTACAGTTAATAAGTCCATAATTTGGATTTCAATCTAGGTTTTATGATTCCTAATCTAGTGTTTTCTTAAGGAGTCATACTTCCATCATCATCGATGTCAACTGAGTTTAACTTTGCAGATGCACATACTGTATACACACACACACACACACACAAATCTGTTCATGAGTATGCAATTATATTTTTGTTATTTTATATTTGGAGTGCTACAGATTCATGTTTACTTTTTTCTGTTCACAGGTTGAAAAACTATTTTTTTTCCATAGGAAAGGCCTATAAGGCAAATAAGAAGAATTAATTCAAGACGTCTAATGTTTGCACTGAATATTATGTCAACACTAAAAACAGTCTGGGATTTGAGGGTTTCAGTGTCCTTATTTTTCAAGGCAGATAAGCCAGCAGGGGAACAGTTAACACAAGATGTGACAGTGGGTGCCAGACACTGACACAGACCATCACTGAGAAAAAACTCTCTTTGGCAGAAATAGTACTCTGCCAGAGTTATTCTGCAATAAAAGAACAAAGAAGGTTTGGGAGGAAATAGAAAATAAACATATCTATGATCATGGTGCTCAGGGTGAGTAGAAGGAGGTAATTATGATTAGCAAAAGAATCTCGAACAAAACTGTGACTAAAGCCTAAGAAGGAATAAAAAAGTCAGGGATACTGTATAACAAATCATGTTTCTCCTTCTCCATAGTTAATTGTTCTCATTTATTCTACATGGAGAACAGCCTTCTTCAGTTTCTTAGACATATTGCCCAAACAGAAAAGAGGAAGAAAAATAAAACAAAAGAAAATGTATGTAAGTGTGATGCCATGAATCTTAGTAAAAATAGATTTTCTTTGCAAAATGTAAATTCTTCTCATATCATATTGTGTGTATACATTTAAAAACACTGAGGACAAACATCACCACTACTCTTGAATCATAAGTTTGAAGATCCCCAAATGACAGGAGTTTAACAATTAACAAAACCTCAGAACATGAGAGTAGCTAACTGTTGGTAACACAGCTGCTTACTTGCTCCATCGAGACAAGCCAAAATAATTAACAAGAGGGGGGAACAATTTAACATTTAACCAGTAGTGTATGTTAAAAGCTTGCTGTTGTTTTCTACATTATGTTTATTGTCTATTAAAGGAAACATCCAATTCAGGCAACTTATATTAATGAGACTTTTTTATTAACCTAGGGCCTCTCATTCCAAAGAATCTTAAGGCACATTGTAAACTGTGTAAGCATGATATTTTGCTTTACATATTCCTGAGACTAGCCTCAAAGTGGGTTAGATAAGGGATTGCTACCATTAACAATGCAGAGCAGTGAAAAATAACTCATCAGTTTGAAACCACAGGGGGAATTTAGGTGGACAGAAAGTAATTATCTGTGTTGGAGGGAGGCCAGGACACCAAGGCTAAGATCCTGTTATAAGCTGAAAATGGCAATAATTTATTTGGCTAATAGGGGTGTAATTAAATATTGGCTATTTAAGTGCTATTTCATTAATTACCAACCAAATTTGTGTATACCAACCAGGGAAGGGAAACAGGTGGATTCTTCACTTTTCACTTCATCTCTTGAGTGTGACTGTTTCTTATTTTTTGTTTAAAAAAAGTTGTCAAGAAACTCATAAATATTTTTTGGGATGACAAATACACACACATACATTTAACCTTTGGACATGGTGCTTTATTAAACAGTAGCAGCACATTTGTGGGTATATATTCATGGTCCATAGAGAAACACAGGAGGAAAAAAAGGTTGTGGTGAAATATCTCGTTTTCTTTCTTACTCATTTTAGTTTGAGTACCAACCTCCTTTCCAGTCACCTTCCCCCAATAAAACTCAGACCTAGTGACTGACCTTTACATGTCATGATCACAAGCATGGAAATATCTATTCAAAACCAAATTTATTTTTTCTAACCACAATAACATCTCAACCATTGTGCCAGAAGTCAGTAATACGTGCTTTTGTTGATTAAAACCATCCATCTTGATAGTATCAGCTGTTGCATCATAATACCTCTAATATATTAATCATATGGGAAATAGACTTGTTGAACTTGAACTTTGGGAGATTTCTTTATATCATGGCCCGAGTTTCCAAATGTTCTTAGATATATGTGTGATAGCATAGTACATATTTTCAAAGCCAATTTGTGTCTTTCACATGAGTTTCAAGGTTCAGATTAAATTTTCAGTTATCAAGCATGCCCAAAACAAAAAGGTGGCAACATGGTATAATGAGAAAGGTGTTAGACTAGGATAGCATTGGAATCCTGCTTCAGATGCTTCCTAAATAAGGGGTGATGGGCATGGAAATCAATATATTTAAATCTCAGTTTATCTATAAAATGAGCATAATCATAACTTTTATATTTATACTACTTACCTAACAGGGTTGTTATCACAAGCAAATTTATGTATTAGAAGTACTTTTCCAATCTAAAGTGCTATATAAACCTCAGCTATTATTAAATAATATCTACTTTGTAAGGTGGTGCTGTTTTTGTCCTGTGATTTAATTAATATTAAAAAAAATCGGAGCAAGGGGGATCACTAATTTGAATTAGCAACACCTTTGCAACTTCTAGTCTTAGAGAGTTATCTGGGCACTAAAAATTAAATGCCTTTACCAGTTCCCACAGCTTTTATTCATAAGAAACTGGGCTTGACTCCAAGGGCAGAATTCTGTCAAATATAGCACAGAGTCTCTCATGTGTTAATCCTAACATTTGATGAGAATAACTAGGCAAAATAAACAAAGAAATGAGAAATATTTTAATTAATATTGATTTTTTTCTTTTCTTCATGAATTTTTTTTCAGCTAATGCTCACATGAACCAGGTAAATTCTTATTATTATCATCTTGCAGAAGAGGAACCTGAACAAGTGAATGGCCCTTATTCATAAAAACAGTGAGTGGCAGAACATGACATTTTTGATGCGATGGTCTGCTGGTCTTTCCTAAGCCCTTCTCAGAGTTATGATCAATCATTCATCTTCTTTACATTTCTAGATGATTCAGAACTATGACTCCAGTTATATTCATGAATAAAGCAATATATCAGAGATCAACATGCATTTACATACAAATAAAATATAAGAATTTTGTATGAATATACACATATATGCATGCAAATAAAGATATATCCATATTACACACATATAAAATCATCCATTCATAAATATGCATTATATGGATAAACATGCACATAAAATTGTTATGCTACATCACATTATGCTACATATTAAGTAGTAATTGTATCATTATATTGTGATAGGTTATAATATCACATCATACTAGTTCGCATTGTGTTGTGCTCTGTTATGGTATGTCATACCATGCCATGTCATCTATGTTATGGCATGCTATATCACATTCCATTAACCTGTATCATATGATGACAAGTGATGATGGTATAACATGTCATGATATTTAGTGTCATGCCATGTCATATCATGTCATGTTGTGCCTCAGAATGAGGAATACTTCAATTTAACACCTGTATCTAACATATACAAGTTGTGTGAATGTGGATAAATCACTTAACCTCTCAATAACTCCGTAAGAATAAAATAAGTTGCAGAAAAGCTGCTGACCTTCTCTGCTAGTGGGAATTTTCTCTCTTGAAAATTCCTTACCCCAATGACATCCATTAGAGTTAGATACACATCACGACCATGCATTTTCCATCAAATCCATTCTAACTCTGAATAATATATCAGCAAAATTGAAGTATTTTATTTCTAACTCACCTTAACTACAATGCTACAAAAACATATTTTAAGTAATGCTTGAAGCCTTTTGTTATTTTCCCAATTAAGATTTTTTTTCTTTACTGAAAGAAAGCCATGGGTTCTCACTTAGTTCCTTTGCATCCTCAATATCTTGGAATAGGACTTGAATCCTAGAACTCATAAAGATAAAGTTAATTTTAAATTTGTCCAAACATATTTTTCTTTTAGTTTTTAATGTACTGTTTCATTTTCTTCAGTGTCAGAATGAAAGAAATGTGACTAACTGATTTCTGAGCTCCTTTCAATCTCCCAATTTATGATTCTATGATCAGTGGGGGCACAATATCACCTAAAAGGCTTCCCACCATTATTTTGACACAAGAGAATCATATGGATGCCCACTGAGATTATTTATCTACCTTAATAATTATTGCAATGAGATCCCAGCAAAACTCCCCATGGCACATTGTGCAGTAATTAAAGACTATAATACTTAGGCTTCTGAAATGATGCCAGAGTACTTTTCATGGTGACATCCTTTAAGCACACTCCAGCAGAATCCTTGAGATTTTTGCAGTAATCACCTATTAACACAAGTTTGGAGAATACTCCTTGGCAAGACTCACTAGGCTTTCATAAAAGTCTTATCCCTTTTTGTTAGCTTTGGTTTGGTCAGAGGATTCTTGTTCAGGATTCAGTCGTAAATGAGTCTCTGTCATTTTATTTCCTGATTCATCATCTGACATTAAGTAGCCTTGGAATTATATTCACCATGATATTATGTAACCCAATGAAGCACAACATAGCCTGTCATATCCTAATATAATAGTATGTGATGTATTGGAAATCATTTTAAAAATTCACTTCTTTTCAGCTTGCTACCTGCCATTGATTCAGGTGGGCTCCAATTCTGTATTAATTTTGTCAGGGACAACATTGTCAACAATGTTGGTAGAGAAAAACTTCTCCCAAATCTTTGTCAACTGTGTGAATTATTTCTGAGTGCCTGGAAGCAGCTTTATTATTTCCTTGAATGAATATAAACATTCATTTCTTTTGCTGGAATGATTCTGTACACTTTTAGGGAACTGTTCTTTTTCTACTTTCCCACCCTCCTTACTTATCTTTCTTATCTTTCTACCAAGTTTGTAAGAATCCTAATAAGAATTCCTTAAACTGAGCTGTGCATCTACACAATGTTCCCCATCATCATTTCTTAGAGATGAATTTCTTAATACCTGCAATCACATTAAAATGAAACCAGTACCTAAATAAAGAACTGGATTTTATCCCAAGATACCTAAATGATGTCAGGTTAACAAGATGATACTTTAAAGATGGAAGAGCCATTAAAATTGCCCTGGCTAACTTAAGTAGGGATATTTAGGATATTTAACACTATTACCTTTTAGACTTTGTAATGATGCCATGGAGTAATTAACTCTAAAAAGAGATGAAGGAAAATGACCATTAAAATTAAATAATGGGTTGAAGTTGGACAAAAAAATAGCATAAAAGTATAGAACGGGTGCCCTGAGCATGCAGACAAAAGAAAAAAAAGATGGTACAATTTGCAGAAAAGAACTACTTCACTAAAACAATAGCAGATCAAAAGATTCATAACAAGAAATATCCTACGTATTTGAAACTTGTCAATCACATTACACTTTTCACTGTTTGTAATCACATGTATACATGAGGAGGTAAGGAATAGATTTTCTTCCTTTGCCAGTGAGGATGACATTGCATGAGAGTAATAGAAAAGCTATAAACTGCACCTCTAGATTCAAAGGGTATTTTATACTCTAGTCAATAGTCATTCTTCTATTTGCATAGAATGTAAAAAGAAGCCAGAACCTTACTCCCATTGCAACTGGGTATCTTCATAAGAACTGGGCCATATGATTTCTCAGTGCTACTTACAGGGGTATGCTGGATCCAGTTGCTGATTATTAAAATTTCAACATGAGCATTTACAGTTTACCCTTGCTACAAATCAGAACTTAGTGTACTGCTTTGATATTTTTTCTTATTTTTTATGTTAAATATTTCCATATTACTCATTTTGTGCAAGAAGATTCAAATAAAAGCAAAAAAAAACTGAAAAGGAAAAATAGTTGCTTTAGTTTATATTCAATCAATATCAACTTTTTCTCTAGAGGTCAATAGTATGCTTCTCCATTAGGCCTTTGGGATTGTATTAGATCAGTGTGTTGCTGAGAATAGCTAAGTCATTCCCAAGTCTTCATCAAAAGATATTGCTGTGAGGGTAGAGCCAAGATGGTGGCTGGAAAGCAGGGACTTGCATGAGCTCCCCACCAGGTCCCTCCAAAAACCTATAAAAAATGGCTCTGAACAAATTCTAGAACTGCAGAACCCACAAAATAGCAGAGGGAAGCAGGGATCCAGCACAGCACAGCCTGGATGGTTTCTGGATGAGGTCTATCATGCACGGAGCATGGGCAGCAGCAGGACCGAGCAGACAGGGAGCTGGGCAGAACAGGCCCTAGCATGCTGAATCAGTAAGCTGTGGCAGTTACCAGACTTCTCAAACCCACAAACACCAAAGACAACAGAGAATGTTACTGTGAAAAGCTGCGGGGGACAGAGTTCGCTGTGCAGCCACCGCCCCAGGGGGAGCGGGGTAGTGCAGCTACAAAACTACAGCTGCAGTTTCTTCTGGCCCCAGGCCCACCTGGTGGGAGGAATTAAGTGGTGGATCAAAGCAAGAGTGCAGAGCCTGCTTAATATTAGCATCAGGTCCAGGTTGCTGTTTCTTGGGGAATGAGGAGTGCTGGTGTGGCAGAGCTGGCTGTACAGAAAGAGCTCTGAAATCAACAGTGCATCCCCTCAAGCCTCGAACAAAGTACTCTTTGCTCTACAAGCAGTCATATACCAATAAAAACCTCAAGGGTCAAGTAAGTTGGCTGGGAACATGGCCAGGCAGAGAAAACAAACTCAGATTCAGTTTCAGATTTTGGAATCTTTCTTTGATGACAAAGAAGACCAAAACATACAGCCTGAAGAAGTCAACAAAGTCAAAGAGGCTACACCAAAAGCCTCCAAGAAAAACATGAACTGGTTTCAGGACGTGGAAGAGCTCAAAAAGGAGTTGGAAATGCAAGTTAGAGAAGTAGAGGAAAAATTGGGACAAGTAATGAGAATGATGCAAAAAAAAACCATGAAAAATAAGTCAATAACTTGCTAAAGGAGACCCAAAAAATACTGAAAAATATACTGAAGAAAACAATACCTTAAAAAATGGACTAACTCAAATGGCAAAAGAGCTACAAAAAACCAATGAGGTGAAGAATGCCTTGAAAGGAAGAATTAGCCAAATGGAAAAGGAGGCCCAAAAGACCACTGACGAAAATACTACTTTAAAAATTAGATTGGAGCAAGTGGAAGCTAGTGACTTGATGAGAAATCAAGATATTATAAAACAGAACCAAAGGAATAAAAAAGTGGAAGACAATGTGAAATATCTCATTGGAAAAACCGCTGACCTCGAAAAATAGATCCAGGAGAGATAATTTTAAAATTATTGGACTACCTGAGAGCCATGATCAAAAAAAGGAGCCTAGATAATATTTTTCAAGAAATTATCAAGGAGAATTGTCCTGATATTCTAGAGCCAGAGGCTAAAATAGAAATTGAAAGAATCCACCGATCACCTCCTCAAAAAGATCCCAAAAAGAAAACTCCTAGGAACATTGTCACCAAATTCCAGAGCTTCCAGGTCAAGGAGAAAATACTGCAACCAGCCAGAAAGAAACAATTTAAGTATTTTGGAAAAACAATCAGGATAACACAGGATCTAGCAGCTTCCACATTAAGGGATCTAAGGTCTCAGTGTATGATATTATGGAGGTCGATGGGGCTAGGATTAAAACCAAGAATCACCTACCCAGCAAAACTGAGTATCATGCTCCAAGGCAAAATATGGATATTCAATAAAATAGAGGACTCTCAAGCTTTCTCAGTGAAAAGACCATAGCTGAAGAGAAAATTTGTCTTTTAAACACAAAAATCAAGAGAAGCATGAAAAGGTAAACAAGAAAGAGAAATCATAAGGGGGACTTACTAAATTTGAATTGTTTTGTTTACATTCCTACATAGAAAGATGATGTATATGATTCATGAGACCTCAATATCACAGTAGCTGAAAGGAATATGCATATATATATATATATATATATATATATATATATATATATATATATATATATATATTGTGTATATATATATATATATGTTTGTGTGTATGTGTGTATGCATATATATTATGCATATGTGTGTATATATAGTGTCTGTATATATAGTGTCTATGTATATATGTATATGTGTGTATATATATACATATATATGTGTATATATCCATATATATGTGTATATATGTATGTATGTGTATATATATATAAATACACACACATATACATGTGTGTGTATGTGTGTAGGCATATATATATTGTGTCTATGTGTGTATATATATAGTGTCTGTATATATATTATATATAGTGTCTATGTATATATGTATATGTGTGTGTTTGTGTATGTATATATATGTATGTATATATAGACAGAGGGCCCAGGGTGAGTTGAATATGAAGGGATGATACCTAAAAAAAAAAATCAAATAAAGGGACAAGAGAGGAATACATTGAGAGAGGGAGAAAGGGAGAGATAGAATGGAGTAAATTATCTCACATAAAAGTGGCAAGAAAAAGTGGTTCTCTAGGAAGGGAAGAGGGGGTAGGTGAGGAGGAATGAGTAAATCTTGCTCTCATCGATTTTGACCTGAGGAGGGAATCCCATATGCACTCAATTGGGTATCTTACCCCACAGGAAAGAAGGAGGAAGAAGATAAGAAGGGGGGATGATGGAAGGGAGGGCAGATGGGGGAGGAGGAAATCAAAAACAAACACTTTTGAAAAGGGACAGTGTCAAGGGAGAAAATTCAATAAAGGGGGATAGATTAGGAAGGTGCAAGACATAGTTAATCTTTCACAGCATGAGTATTGTGGAAGGGTTTTACATAATGATACGCATGTGGCCTATGTTGAATTGCTTGCCTTCTTAGGGAGGGTGGGTGGGGAGGGAAGAGGGGAGAGAATTTGGAACTCAAAGTTGTAAAAACAGACATTCAAATACAACAACAAAAAAAAAGTTTTTGCATGCAACTAAGAAATAAGATACACAGGCAACGGGGCATAAAAATTTATCTTGCCCTGCAAGAGAAGGGAAAGGGGGATGGGAGGAGAGTGGGGTGACAGATGGGAGAGCTGACTGGGGAATTGGGCAACCAGAATATACGCCATCTTGGAGTGGGTGGGAGGGTAGAAATAGGGAGAAAATTTGTAATTCAAACTCTTGTGAAAATCAATGCTGAAAAGTAAATATATTAAATAAATTAAATAAAAAACCAAATAAACCAAAAAAAGATATTGCTGTTCCTGTGTACAATGTTCAGCTGGTTCTGTTTACTTCACTATGCATCAGTACATGTAATAGTATCCAGGTTTTTTTTTTTTTCTAAATTCAGCCTGCTGGTCATTTCTTATAACACAATACTATTCCACTACAATCATATACCACAGCTTGTTTAGCCATTTCATACTTTATGGACATCTATTTGATTTCCAAATATTAGCCAACACAAAAAGAGTTGCTACTAATATATTTGTACAAATAAGTCATTTTCCATTTTTTGGATGTCTTTGGGATGTAGAACTAGCAGTGGTATTGCTAGATCAAAGGGTATGCACATTTTTATAGCCTTTTGGGCATAGATCCAAATTGCTCTCCAGAATAGCTGAATCAGAACAGCTGAACTCCACCAATCATTTATTAGTGTCCTAGTTTATCACATACATTCTAACATCTAAGAATTTCCTTTATTTATCATATTTGCAAATCTGATAGCTGTGAGAGGGTACCTCAGAGTTATAGGATTTTGCCTTTCTCTGATCAATAGTGCTTTAGAGTATTTTTTCCTATGATGGTAGATAACTTTGGTTTCCTCATCTGAAAACTGACTTTTCATATTTTTTGACCAATTATCAATTAGGGAATGGCTTGTATATATTTTTTTAACAAATTTGACAGTTTTCTATGTATTTGAGGAATAAGGCCTTTATCAGAGATAGGTGTTTCAAAATTTTCCCCCAGTTTTCTGATGTCCTCCTAATTTTGGTTGCATTGATTTTGTTTGTGCAAAACATTATATATATATATATATATATATATATATATATATATATATATATATATCTATATATATAGATATATAGATAGATAGATACACACACACATATATATACATATATATGTATATATATATATGTATATGTATATATACATACATAGATACATATATACACATAAATATAGATATATATACATATACATACATATATACACACACATATATAGATGCACACACATATATATATACATATACATATATATACACATACATATATATAAACCTATTTTTCATTTTGTAATGCTTTTTATATCTTTTTTTGTCCTAAATTCTTGCCTTGTCTGTAAATCTGATAGATATAGTATTCCATGCTCTCTTAATTTGCTTAAGGGATCACTCCTTATATGGAAATCATGTACCCATTTTGATCTTATCTTGGCATATGCTGTGAGATGCTGGTATATACCTAGTTTTTGTCATTACTGTGTTCCAGATTTCCCAAAGTTTTTTGTCAAATAATGAGTTTTTGTTCAGAAAGCTTTGATCTTTGGGTTTATCATATACTAGATTACTATGGTCATTTATTATAATGTAATTTGCACCTAATCAATTCTACTGATGTGCCACACTATTTCTAAGCCAGTATGTTTTGATAATTACTGCTTTTTAATAGTTTGATACCACTGTTTCTTCAATTTTTTTTCATGGATTCCTTTGATATCCTTGACTTTTTTCTTCCAAATGAATTTTTTTCTAGCTCTAGAAAATAATTTTTGTAGTTTGATTGCTATGGCACTGAATTAAAATATTAATTTAGGTAGAATTGTCATTTTTATTATTGCCTTGGCCTAAATAAGAACAATTAATATTTTTCCAATTGTTTAGATGTGACTTGATTTTGACGAAAATTTTTTGTCGTCTTGTTTATATAGTTCTTGGCTTTGTCTTGGTGGGTAGACTCCCAAGTATCTTAGGTTGTCTACAGTTATTTTAAATGGAATTTCTCTTTCTATCTTTTGTAGCTGGACATTGTTGGGAATGTTGATAATTTATGTGGGTTTATTTTGTATCCTCCAATTTTGCTAATTTTCGTAATAATTTCAAGCAGTTTTTAAGTTGATTGTCAAAGATTTTCTAAGTATACCATCATATGATCTACAATAAATGATAGTTTAATTTCCTCATTTTCTATTTGATTTTATTTAATTTATATTTCATCTCTTATTGCCACAGCTAACATTTCTAGTACAATATTAAATAATAGAGGTGATTATGGACATCCTTGCTTCCCCTTATTTGTATTTGGAAGGCTTTCAAGCTTATCCCCAAGACAGATAAAGCTTACTGGTGATTTTAGATAAATATTACTTATGGTTTTAAGGTAAGTTCCATTTACTCCTGTTCTTGCTAGGGTTTTTTAATAAGAATGGACACTGTGCTTTGTCATTTTTTCTACATCTAATGAGATAATCATATAATTTCTGCTGGTATTGTAAGTGATTTTGTCAATTATGCTGATAGTTTTCCAAAAATGGAACGACCCCTCCATTCCTTGTATAAACTCCACCTAGCCATAGTTTATGATTTTTGTAATATATTGCTGAATAATTTGCATCAATATTTAGTAAGGAAATTGGTCTACAATTTTCTTTCTCTGTTATGGCTCTTCTTAGTTGGGATATCAGCAACATATTTTTGTCATAAAAAGAATTTGTTGGGACTTCTTTCCTTATTTTTTCAAATGGTTTAAATACTATTTGGGTTAAATGTTCAGTAGTATACATTAGTGAATCCATCTGGTCCTGGGGATTTGTTTAGGAAGTTAATTGATGATGATGATTCATTTTCTTTTTTCTAAGATTGGGTTATTTAAGTATTTTATTTCTTCTGTTAATCTGGTAGTTCATATTTTTGTAGACATTCATACATTTGGTAAGATTGTCAAATTTATTGGTATAGGGAAATTCTTATTATATGTATAACCAGACCAATAATCATCAAATGTCAGTCAATAAACACTTTTTAAGCACCTGTTATTGCCTGGCAATATGCTAAGTGCTGAAGATATAAAAACAAAAACAGAAACAAAAAAAAAAAAACAAACCAAAAAAAACCAGTCCCTGTCTTCAAGGAGCTCAAAACTTAATGTGGAAGAGAACATGAAAACATAAATGTACAAAGAAGATATACATATGATAAACAGGACATAATTAAATTAGGGTAGGCATTAGAATTAGTAGGTCTTTGGAAAGGCTTCCTATAAAAGATAGGATTATGAAAGTTAAAGAAGCAAAGGAACTGAATCTATCATTCCAATTCTCTAAATCAACACTTATTTCTTGTATAAGGGGGATAAGAATGATTCCTATCTCCTAGGATTGTTATGAAGAACAAATAAGATAGTAAATATGAAATGCTTTGTTGACCTTGAAGTAGTATAAAATCATTAATTATTATTAATTGTTATAAATTACATTGTATTAATTGGTGACACAGAACTGGGAAATAAAAGTCAAGAACATACATTTAACCTACATATATGTTGATATTTAACATTAACTTTGTGCATTGAATATCTATATTAAAATGTTATTCACTATTGAAAAGGATATTGTTGTGCTGCTAAAAATATTTGCAGGGGTGGAGTCAAGATGGCGGCTGGAAAGCAGGGACTTGCCTAGGGCTCACTCCCAAGACCCTCCAAACACCCATAAAAATGGATCTGAACAAATTCTAGAAATGCAGCACCCACAGAATAAAAGGGGGAAGCAGGGCCCCAGCCCAGGACAGCTTGGATGGTCACTGGTTAAGGTCTATCACACAGAGCTGGGAGGGGAGTGGATCAGAGCCAAGCATGGGCTGCACACAGACCAAGCAGACTGGGAGCTGGGTGAAACAGGCCTGAGCACCCTGAATCAGTGGGCTGTGGCAGTTACCAGACTTCTCACCCCACAAACACCAAAGAAAACAGAGGTTAGTGGGAAAAAAAATGCAGGGACAGAGAGAAAGGAGTTACCGGTTCAGCCACCATCCCGGGAGCAGCAGATGTGGTGCGGGTACAGAACTACAGCTGCAGTTGCTTCTGGACCCAGGTCCACCTGGTGGGATGAATTAAGTGGTGGATCAGAGCGGGAATGCAGAGCTTGCTCAGATCCGAGTGATGGTCCGGGTTGGTGGTTCTTGGGGGAGGAGAAGTGTTGGTGTGGCAGAGTTTGCAGTGTAGCAATAGCTGTGAAAAAAAAGCATAGCACCTCAAGCTTGGGACAAAGTTCTCTCGACTATACAAGCAGTCATACCCCCACAAAAAACTCAAGGGTCAAGTAGTTGCCTGGGAACGTGGCCAGGTAGCGAAAATGGACTCAGATTCAGACTCAGACTTTGGAATCTTTCTTTGGTGACAAAGAAGACCAAAACATACAGCCAGAAGAAGTCAACAAAGTCAAAGAGCTTACATCAAAAGCCTTCAAGGAAAACATGAACTGGTCTCAGGCCATGGAAGAGTTCAAAAAGGATTTGGAAAAGAAGGTAGGAAAGTAGAGGAAAAATTGGGAAGAGAAATGAGATTGATATGAGAAAACAGTGAAAAACAAGTCAATAACTTGCTAAAGGACACCCAAAAAATGCTGAAGAAAATAACATTTTAAAAAAATAGACTAACTCAATTGGCAAAAAAGCTCTAAAAAGCCAATGTTGAGAAGAATGCCTTGAAAGGCAGAATTACCCAAATGGAAAAGGAGGTCAAAAAGACCACTGAAGAAAATGCTACCTTAACAATGAGATTGGAACAAGTGGAAACTAGTGACTATGAAATATCAAGACATTATAAAACAGAACCAAATGAATGAAAAAATGGAGACAATGTGAAATATCTCCTTGGAAAAACCACTGACCTCGAAAAATAGATCCAGGAGAGATAATTTAAAAATTAATGAACTACCTGGAAGTCATGATCAAAAAAAGAGCCTAGATCTCATATTTCAAGAAATTATCAAGGAGAACTGCCCTGATATTCTGGAGCCAGAGGGGAAAACAGAAATTGAAATAATCCACCGATTGCCTCCCAAAAAAGTTCCCAAAAAGAAAATTCCTAGGAATATTGTTGGCAAATTCCACAGCTCCCAGATCGAGGAGAAAATACTCCAGGCAGCCAGAAAGAAACAATTTTAGTATTGTGGAAACACAATCAGGATAGTACAAGATCTAGCATCTTCTACTTTAAGGGATCGAAGGGCTTGGAATATGTTGGAATATGATATTGTGGAGGTCAATGGAGCTAGGATTAAAAAAAAGAATCACCTACCCAGCAAAACTGAGTTTCATGCTCCAAGGCAAAATATGGATTTTCAATAAAATAGAGGACTTTCAAGCTTTCTCAGTGAAAAGATCAGAGCTGAATAGAAAATTTGACTTTCAAATACAAGCATCTAGAGAATCATGAAAAGGTAAACAAGAAAGAGAAATTGTAAGGGACTTACTAAAGTTGAACTGTTTTGTTTACATTCCTACACAGAAAGATGATGTGTATAATTCATGAGACCTCAACATAATGGTAGCTGAAGGAAATATATATATACATATACATATACGTATACATATACATATACGTATACGTATACGTATATGTATACATATATATGTGGGGGGGTGTATACACATACGCTCATACATATGCATGTATACATATATATATACACACACACACACATATATACACACACTTATATACATATACATATACATATACATATACATATACATATACATATACATATACATATACATATATATGTATACACACACAGAGGGCATAGTGTGAGTGCAATATGAAAGGATGATATCTAAAAAATAAAATAAAATTAAGGGATGAGAGATGAATAAATCAAGAGAGGGAGAAAGGCAGAGAAAAAAGAGGGTAAATTATCTTGTATAAAAGTGGCAAGATAAAGTAGTTCCTTAGGAAGGGAAGAGTGGGTAGGGGAGGGCAAATGAGTGAATCTTACTCTCATCAGATTTGACCTGAAGAGAGAATAACATGCACACTGAATTGGGTGTCTTACCCTACAGGAAAGAAGGAGGAAGGAGATAAAAAGGGGGGATGATAGAAGGGAGGGCAGATGGAGGAGGAGGTAAGCAAAAGCAACCACTTTTGAAAAGGGACAGGGTCTTGGGAGAAAATTGAATAAAGGGGTATAGGATAGGAAGAAGAAAAATATATTTAGTCTTTCACAACATGAGTATTATGGAAGGGTTTTACATAATGATACACATGTGGCCTAGGTTGAATCACTTGCATTCTTAGCAGGGTGTGTGGGGAGTGAAGAGGGGAGTGAATTTGGAACTTAAAGTTTTAAAAGCAGATGTTAAAAAAAAAGTTTTTGCATGCAACGAGGAGATAAGATATACAGGCAATGGGGAATAGAAATCTATCTTGCCCTACAAGAAAGTAAGGGAAAAGGGGATGGGAGGAGTGGGGTGACAGAAGGGAGGGCTGACTGGGGAATGGGGCAATCAGAATATATGCCATCTTGGAGTGGGATGGAGGGTCAAAATGAGGAGAAAATTTGTATTTCAAACTCTTGTGAAAATCAATGCTGAAAACTAAAAATATTAAATAAATAAAAAAACATATTTCCAGCTGTGTACTTCATGTAATCTGCTAATCAACCAATATTTAAGCTATTAGCAAATTGTTTCAATGATTACAACTTTGTAGTAAAGTTTGGGCTTTTCTATTACAAGCCCCTTTTTCTTCTCACTGTTATTCATAATTTTCCTGGAGATTCTTTTCCTTTTGTTACTCTATATGAATTTTAAAATTATTTTTTCTTGTTCTAAATGTAATCATTTAGGAATACTTCTTCACACTCACTGTCTTTCCTGGTCCCAATACTCTCTTTAATTTTTTCGCTTATTCAGGTAGAACAGAAGAAAATATGTGAAGTGGTCAGTTTAAGAAAAATGGGTACCTAGTATGTACTCCAACAGATTTAACTTAAAAATAACAGAAAGAACTGAAACTCAGCTTTTACACATTCATGACGATTGATAAGATGAAACACATATCACTATCTGAAAGGAGAGAAGGATGTTTAGTCTCTATAAAATTTTACTTTCTTAAGCAATGCACTGTTACCTTCTCCTTCATTTATCAAGCAAAGTCATCTTTCATCATTATCTTAATGACACAATCTTTATGCACTGTTTGTGATATCTTTTGGAGAAATACTCATAAGCTTTCTTTCAAAAAATATTTTGGTACATTATTGCCAGTTTATTACAGAAATTATAGAAGAAAAAATCCCCTCACAGAAAGTTGTGGCAACTGTAACCATTTCAATTTTGAAAAAACCTATAACTAAGGGGAAATATTCTTGCATTTTAATGTATTCTGGATATCTGACTTGTTTTTCTGACTTTGCTGTTATGTAAGCTGGAAGAGATTTTTATCTTTGGAGAAAGTCATCATGAATTGGGTTTGTGTAATAGTTGAAAAGGAAAGAGGATATTCCATTAATGACTCAGTCTCTCAAAAGTAGAGTGTTGACTAAATGTTACCTTCTGTAGTCTCTTATACACATCATAATGATTTCTAGAAGAGTTCTGCAGTTAACACAAAAAGGGCAATAGTTTTGGATCATTTCATTTGGAGTTAGAAGTGCCCTAATAAATTATCTAGTCCATTCTCTCTATTTTTGACATGATACAAACCATTGCTTAGAGGAGTTGAGGTGCATGCTATTGTCATATAGGTAAATAATTAACAAGGTGTACATTTAAATTTTGATATGTCTACTGTCTCCTCGTCCTTCCAGAAGTCTAACCAGAGGAAATTAGTTACATAGATAACTGGGAAAAGCAGAAAAATGGAAAATCTGTGCAGACATAAACCTACCTTAATTCTTGCATTTTTTTTACTTTTAACCCTGAAGAGATTTGCTATCTGACTTTCTGGACAGTTCTTTCTATATAACTGGTAGGTCAAAGAAACAAGTTTAACCTCTTCCTTCTCTTCATTTTTAGTTCACTTCTTGCTCTCCTTGTTGTTGCCATTGTAGCATGAGGTGAATATAGATAAGTAGTTGCTGGGAAAGATCTCAGAGGGCCGCAGTGACTAGAGAAGTGTGTAGTACCAACCTTTAGAAATGGGACAAATCTTTTAGATGAGATCAAACAAGAGTAGGACTGAATTGACAATTTGCAAAACTCTCAGTGGAGACTGCTTTTTCTCTCTCTTTGGTTCTCTTTTGGGACAGTCTGGCCTGCTTCCCACTCATAAGACCCCAAATCCCTCCTTTTAAAACTTTCTTGACGTTCAGGAGCTAGGAGAATTAGGAAATTTTTCCTAAGACTCTCAAAAGTAGTGAGGGTAGAGACAGGCATATAGGTGAGAAGTGATTGGGTTAAGGGCTCTGTGGAATACCTCTTAACACTCTTCTTATTCATTTTCATTGCATACTAAAATATTTGGAGCCATATACATTGGATTGTCACTGTGATAAAATAACGTTTTATACACCCTATAGATTTCACTTGAAGGATAGAGACAAATTAAGATTTTTGCATTTTTGATATTTTAGAATAATATTCCACTTTCTTTTTCTTTTTCTATAACTCTGGCCTAGATGAATAATAAATCAGATGAGTATTTATTCATGAACTGAAAGTTAAGAGGAGGAGTAGTTTAAGAACTTTTAGGGAAGCCTCCACTGGTGAACAATGGGCATACTGAAAATGCCTCTGAGAAAAGCCAGCAGAAGAAATTTGGATTAATTCTAACACAACCAGCTGGAAAGTAAATTAAGGGCAGCACCACCTGTTGGTCAAATTGTGTGCAACACTCTCTTTTAGGTGTAAATTATTACTTCTGTATGCTGAAAGAAGGCATAACAATGAGCCAGGTATAGGCTGCTACTGTGATAACAACATTTCCAATTTCAACTAATTTGCCCACAAAATGTGACCATAGGCTGCACTCTTGTCACCCTTAGTATTTCTGAAACTCTATGTTGAATTATTACTGGAGGAATATGCACTAAAGTACACAGTATCTGAGTAACCTATACGTTGAAATAGATAAATTACCACATTGTTTGTGCCAAGCACTTGGCCCACATTCGTTGGGTGCTTTTGGTTGTTTCAGTTTGTTTTTATTAGCTTCCCTTCTAATGTTATTAAAATGGAAACAAACATGATGATTACTCAGTATGATCTAGATAACAAGAGAAAATGCTAGTCTGAAGTTCTGTAATATCTACCCCACCCGTTGAATATGCTGCATGTAAACCTTGAGCTAGTACATCTGGTATCATCTGCATTTCTGGACAGATTAGCAAGAGGGATGGTATCAGAACACAGGCCTTTGACCAAGTAATCTTGCAAGTCCATCAAATCCTAAAATACTATGAAAGAATTAATACATTTCCTAGGGCAACTAAATCCAAAGAACTCTTCTCTTGAAAGAAATGTTTTCCTAACTGTACAGGTTATTGATTTGTGCCCAGAAGCAAGATTTATTGGTCTTATAATTTTATTTTAGCTAATGTGTTTGTCTGTAGATGACTTTTCTTATTCAGATGTGCCAAATGTATTTTTAGTATGTCAAAATACTACATAAAATTTCAAAGACACTCAGTTTCTAATCCTTTTGCTCTTAATTTTGAAAAAAAAAATCTAATTTTATGTCTACTTTATTTTCACTTCAGAGATAGTGTCAGAAAATGAGAAAATACATTTACAATGAACCTGTGCTCAAAGCTGAGAAAAAGTGAAAGTATGAATTTGTATATCTCTTACTACAAGTAGAAAAGATATTATGTAGGCTGTTAAATTGTATCATTGCTCCAAGTTAACCATTTTAGAAGGAACAGATTTAAACAGACAATGTGAGCTCAATGTCTATACGTAAACTTTCTCTCTTGCCTAGAATGTTCTCTCTCCTTATCTTTACTAACTCCATTCAAGGATCAACTCTTATTTTGTCCTTTAAAGAAGCATTTTGTGGTATTAAATCAATTGAAAATGTTATGTTTCAGATTACTCTATATGTCCTGTGAATATATATGTCAGTTATGCTGTGAATTTGTATTTCATTATGAATCTAATATGTGCTAGACATATTGTTGTGTTGGGGAAACAAAGAAAAGAAAAAAAAGCTATCCCTAAGCACAGTGAGCTCACAATGGATGAAGAAAACATGCAAATAACCATGTACAAACAAGCTACATACAGGATAAAGGAGATTAGTTTTTTTTTTTTTGAGGTGCAAGGGCATGTGTTTGGCTGTCAATCTGAAAAAAAAAATTTGAGGTAAAGTATTCAGTGGTCTTTTCTCCTTAAAGGAAACAGCAACCCTTTATCAGAGATAGCAGCCAGCTGAGGTAGGTGTTCTTTTTTTGAATTTATTTATTTTTAGTTTTCAAAATTCATTTCCACAAGATTTTGAGTTATAAATTTTCTCCCAATCTCTACCCTCCCCCACCCCAAGATGCTCCTTTCCCCAGTTTGCCCTCCCTTCTGTCACCCCCTTCCACCCTTACCCCATCTCCATGCCCTTACTTTCTTGTAGAGCAAGATAGACTTCTATACTCTATTGACTCTATATCTTATTTCCCAATTGAATGTAAAAACAATTTTTAACACTTGTTTTTAGGACTTTGAATTCCAAATTCTCTCTCTTCTCCCCTCCCCAACCACCTTCCTCAATAAGGCAAGTAATGTAATGTAGGTTATACATGTATCATTATGCAAAACACCTCCATAATAGTCATGTTATGGAAGACTAAGTACATTTTCCTCCATCTTATCCTGTCCCCCATTTATTTAATTTTCTCTTTTGACTCTGTCCCTTTTCAAGAGTGTTTGCTTTTAACTACCCCTTCCCCCAATCTACTCTCCCTTCTACCATCTCCTGCCCATCCCCTTTCCCCCTACCTTCCTGTAGGCTAAAACACCCAAATGAGTGTGTATGTTATTCCCTCCTTAAGCCAAATCCAATGAGAATAAAGTTCACTCATTCCCTTTCACCTACCCCCTCTTCCCTAAAGGTAGGAATTCTTATAGAGGAAATGTGTGTTGTGAGCAGGGAAATGAGGTTATCAGGGATGTGCTGGTAACTGGCAGTAGTTCAGAATTTTACACATGTCTAGGCACATAATTATTTCATTGTCCAGCCCATTTGCCCAGTGCAGAGATACCCAGAATAATTAGGAAGGCTCCAGCTAATCTCATCATCCCCAGAAAGGCTTCAGGTAATCTCATCAGTCTCAAATGGAAGACACTAATATTAAATAGTATTAGAAAATTCTTCTTAAACAAAGTGAGACTTTAGCTGATACTTAAAGGAAGCTAGGGAAGCTAGAAGAAGGAGATAAGGAGGGAGACTTTTCCAGTCATGAGGGAAAACAATGAAAATTCCTATGGTCAGAAAATGGCATGTCTAGTATGAGGGACAGAAAGGAGGATGGTGTTCAAAGAAGTCTGGAAACGTAAGAAAGGGAATGGTTATGGAATGCTTTATAAGCCAAACACAGGTGTGGCAGAGACAAGATGGCAGAATGAATTGATAATCTTTTCTTAGCTTTTCCAAATACACCTCTAAATGACTTTAAAAGGCATGTCAGAATAAATTCAGAGTGGGAAAGTCAAAAAAAAGTTAGAATGAAACATTATTCTAGCACAAAATAGCTTAGGAAGAAAAAAAAAGGGATCTCTCTAGACACTGGGGTGGGAGCTGGCTGGTAGAGCAGAGAGAATAGAGATGACATTGGGAATGCCCAGCACTGAGAAAGGCTAAAGTGACTGAATTCCTGGTCAAAAAGATTCCAGGGGATCCTTGTGCTAGCATTGGTCAGATGATTGGACATAATTTGGAAGCTCAATCTCTCATTATGCAATTCTGGGTCACATTTCCAAGGCTGAAAAGAGAAACTGTCATCATAAGGAAACAGGGGCTCTATTAGGACCAGAGTTCAGACCAAAAGGGCAATAAACAAACCACTCCCCACATCACAACACTTTGGAAGTGATGGGGTTTAGACTGTGGGAGCGCCCTTGAGGTCTCCTTGAATCTTCCCGCTAGATGAAGATTTTGCCTGAGGCCATAAGTCTTTCATTATCACTAGGCCCAAATCTCTAGGTTACTCTTAACCTAGGCTAGCCCTCCAATGTCCAGCTACTTCCCACCCTTGATCATATCAAAGTGTTAATGCCAAAATTTGTTACACTTAAATTAGCCTAGTATTATGTTTTCTATTACCTCCAGGTAGCCTTCAGCTACTTCCCACCCTTAATCCATTCTCTTGATCCCTGGAGTCTGACCTCACCCCAGTTCCATCAAGTTCCTCCTTATACTCTCCCACAAGACTTTCTCTAAATCCCTCCTGCCATCACTCCAGGACCACCCTAGATCCTTCCCATGATCTCTCTGTATATGTTTCATCTTACCTCCATGAAGGTGCTCAGATTCAATCTACCTCAGATTGAATCTGAGTTGCTTGTGAAAATGAGCATCTCAAATGGTGAGATTTGAAAGGACTACCCATTATGATGAATCTTTAATAAACTTTGCTTTTCTTTGACTGAGAAGGCTTGAGTTGAATTCATTTGAGCAGGAGCCAGTGTTTTGGTATTTTATGGGTATCAAACACCCCTAAAACATATGGTTCCCTGACCTCATCAGAAACACTGAAAATTTATAAGCTCCCAGATCTAACTGAGAAATCTTCAGGACAAAAGAGTTAGGAAACCAGGATAGGTAATCATTCCCTGGCCCCCAAAAAAAAAAAAAAAAAAAAAAAAAACAACCAAGAAAAAAAAATATAAAAAACAGGTGAGCAGAGCTCAACTTAAGCATATAGTTTAAAGTCAAGAAATAAGTTGGAAAAATGAGGAGACAGACAGATAGACAGACAGAGGGAGAGAGAGAGAAACTTGTCTGTAAAAAGCTACTATGGTAATAGAGAAGCTCAAGACACAAACTCATAAAATGACATGTTTGAAAATATCTAAAAGCAAAATCTCCAAGAAAAATGAAGATTGAACAAAAGCAGTTAAAGAGAATTTCTAGAAGAACAAAATAAAGTGCTTTAAAAAAACAGAAAACAGACTAAATGAAATAGTAGGAAATGTAGAGGAAAAATTGAGAAAAGAAATAAAAGCAATATTAAATAATTATGAAAATAGAATTAGCAGCTTGGTTAAAGAGGCACAACAAATATTGAAGAAAACAACTTCATAAAAACTAAAATTGGATATACATTTAGAGTCTATATCAGATTGCATGCTGTCTTAGGGAAGGAAGAGGGGAAAAAGAGGGAGAAAATGTAAAACTCAAAAGCTAATGGAGCTGAATGTTGTAAACTGAAAGTAAATTCATTAATTTAAAAATTAGAGTAGGGAAATAGAAAGCTAATGACTTCTAGAAACAATGATGCAAAACCAAAAGTGAAAAAAAGTAAAACATCTCATAGGAAAGACAACTAACTTGGAAATATATGAAGGAGAGATAATTTAAGAATTATTGGACTACATAAAAATGATATAAAAAGAGCCTACTTGTCATATTTCAAGATATCATAAAGGGAAACTGCCAAGATATCTTAGAACTAAAAGACAAAGTAGAAATTTAAAGAATCTACCAATTATATCCTGAAAAAAATCCAAAATTAAAGCTCCTAGGAATAGCATAGTTCCAGGAGAAAATAGCAAAAATAGCCAGAAAGAAACCATTTAGCCACTATAGAAAAAGATTCAGGATCACACAAGATTTAGCATCTACCACTATAAAGAAGGAACTAGGATTACAACAAAAAAATAATGTACCCAGCAGTATTGAGTATAATTCTATAAGGGAGCAAATAAATTTTTGATGAAATAATAGAGTTTTGAGCATTATAAAAAGACAATAGATGAATAAAAAAAAGCATAAAAACTCAAAGACTCAAAAATAACATTAAAAATAAAAGAAGTAATAAGGGACTAAACACAGTTAAATTCTTACCATTCCTATTTGGGAAGATGATATATGTAACCCCTCAGAACCATCTTATCTGTAGGTCTTTTAAAGTGACTTCACTTAGACAGAGAGCATGGCTGTGAGTCTATTATGTTGGAATGATCTCAAAAGAATAATGGAAGGGTGAGAAAGAGGGATACAGTGGGAGAAGTCAGAAAGAGAAGATGGGGGAAATTATCTCATATAAAAGAGACATGCAAGAAAAAGTTACTAAAATGTGAGGGAGAAAAAGAATAATGAGAGGGCAACACTTGAACCTCACTCTTATCTAAACTGGTTTGAGAGTAGAAGAATATAATAACAGGCTAAAGAAATTCATCTCACCCAACAGGGAAGAAGAAGGAAAAATTGCTAAGATAAAGGTAAGGGTGATAAAAGAGTCGGTAAATTGAGGAAGGCTGTGATGGAAGAAAAATGGATTTTTGCTGAGGGAGTGGTGTAAAAAAAGAGAAGAGTAAAAAGAAGAGAATAGGGTTAAGGGAAATACCCAGTCAGCAATGATAACTATGGATGAGAATGTAATGAATTCACCCGTAAAACTGAAGAGAATTGCAGAATGGTTTAGAAATGAGAATCAAACTGTGATCAAGTAGGAACTATAACAGGAATGCAGGATTGGTTCAATATTAGGAAAACTATCAGCATAACTGATCGTATCAACAAAAAATCTAACAGAAATTATATGATTATCTCAATAGATGCAGAAAAAGGTTTTGACAAAATTTACCAACTATTCCTATTAAAAAAAAAACATTAAAAAGTATAGGAATAAATTGAGTCTTCCTTAAAATGATAAGTAGCATCTACCTAAAACCATCAGCGAGCATTATATGTTTTGGAGACAAACTAGAGACATTTCCATTAAAATTTGGGGTGAAACAAAGATGTCCATTATTACCAATGGTATTCAATGTGGTACTAGAAATATTAGCTATAGGAATAAGAGAAGAAAAAGAAATTGAAGGAATTAGAACAGGCAAAGCAGAAACTAAGTTGTTACTCTTTGCAGATGATATGATAATATACTTAGAGAATCCTAGAGAATCAAGTAAAAAATAAAAAGTATTTCAAACAATGAACAAATTGGGCAAATTTGCAGGACATAAAGTAAATAAATAAATCATTGGCATATATATATATATATATATATATATATATGTATATATGTATATATATATATATATATATATATATATATATATATATATATATATATATATTTTTTTTTTTTTTTGTAGTGTGCATCAGTCTGTATTCAAACTTCGCAGTTCTTTCTCTGAATGAAGATAGCATTCTCCATCGTGAGTCTCCTGGAGTTGTCCTTGCCCTTTAGGTTGCTGAGAAAAGCACAGCATGTCAGGGTTGGTCCTCACGGAATCCATATATCTGTGGCTGTGCACAACGTTCTCCTGGCTCTGCTCTGCTCACTCAGCATTATGTTGTGTAGGTTTTTCCAGGTTGTTATGAAGTCTGCATCATCCCCATTTCTTATGGCACAATAGTATTCCATCACCTTCATATACCACAGCTTGTTCAGCCATTCCCCAATTGATGGGCATCCCTTTGATTTCCAATTCTTGGCTACCACGAAGAGAGCTGCTATAAATATTCTTGTACATATGGGTCCTTTTCCTGCTTCTGTGATTTCTTTGGGATACAACCCTAGAAGTGGTATTACTGGGTCAAAGGGTATGAACATTTCTATAGCCCTTTGGGCATAGTTCCACACCACCCTCCAAAATGGCTGGATCAGCTCACAACTCCACCAGCAATGCAACAATGTTCCAATTTCCCCACATCCTTTCCAGCATTTATCATTCTCCTGATTTGTTATTTTAGCCAATCTGACAGGAGAGATGTGGTATCTAAGAGTTGTTTTGATTTGCATTTCTCTAATCAGCAGCGATCCAAAGCATTTTTCCATATGCCTGTAGATAGCTTTAATTTCTTCCTCTGAAAACTGCCTGTTCATATCCTTTAACCATTTCTCAATTGGGGAATGGCTTGTATTCCTATATATTTGGCTCAGCTCCCTGTATATTTTAGAGATGAGGCCTTTATCAGAGATACTAGTTGCAAAGATTTTCTCCCAATTTTCTGCTTCCCTCCTAATTCTTGTTGCATTGGCTTTCTTTGTACAAAAACATTTCAATTTGACATAATCAAAAT
>NC_050574.1:358608515-358653515 GCF_011100635.1 Trichosurus vulpecula
CTAATTTTTAAAGTAGTATTTTCTTCAGTGTTCTTTTGGATCTCCTTTTCCATTTGGCTAATTCTGCCTTTCAAGGCATTCTTCTCCTCATTGGCTTTTTGGAGCTCTTTTGCCATTTGAGTTAGTCTGTTTTTTAAGGTGTTGTTTTCTTCAGTGTATTTTTCAGTATTTTTTTGGGTCTCCTTTAGCAAGTCATTGACTTGTTTTTCATGGTTTTCTCGCATCCTTCTCATTTCTCTTCCCAATTTTTCCTCTACTTCTCTAACTTGCTTTTCCAAATCCTTTTTGAGTTCTTCTATGGCCTGGGGCCAGTTCATGTTTTTCTTGGAGGCTTTTGTTGTAGGCTCTATGACTTTGTTGTCTTCTTTAGGCTGTATGTTTTGGTCTTCTTTGTCACCAAAGAAAGAATTCAAAGTCTGAGACTGAATCTGGGCACGTTTTCGCTGCCTGGCCATATTCCCAATCAACTAACTTGACCCTTGAGTTTTTCAGTGGGGTATGACTGCTTGTAGACTAACGAGTTCTATGTTCTATGTTTGGGGTGGAGGTGCCAGCTCTGTCAGAGCCACACTCCTCCTTCCCCAAGGACCCCCAGTCCAGACTGGGCTTAGATCTTCAGCAGGCTGTTGCACTCGTGCTCTGATCCGCCACTTAATTCCTCCCATCAGGTGGGCCTGGAGCCGGAAGTAACAACAGCTGTAGCTGCCCCACCTCCGCTGCCCCCAGGGCTGGAAGATGAACCACGAACTCCTTCCACTCCTGCAGCTTTTCCCACTAACCTTCTCCACAGTCTTTGGTGTTTGTGGGTTGAGGGGTCTGGTAACTGCCGCAGCTCACATATTCAGGGTGCTAGGGCCCCCTCCGCCCAGCTTCTGTTCTGGATGGTTCACGCCGCTCAGGCTGGGCTCTGTTCCACTCCGTTCCCAGCTCCCAGCTCCATGTGGAATAGACCTCACCCAGAGACCATCCAGGCTGTCCTGGGCTGGAGCCCTGTTTCCCTCTGCTGTTCTGTGGCTTCTGCTGTTCTAGAATTGGTTCAGAGCCATTTTTTATAGGTTTTTGGAGGGACTCGGGTGCGGAGCTCACTGTAGCCCGTGCTTACCAGCCGCCATCTTCGGAACTCAAAGTTTTAAAAACAGATGTTCAAAAACAAAAAAAAAAATTTTCATGCAACTAGAAAATAAGATACACAGGCAATGGGGCATAGAAATTTATCTTGCCCTACAAGAAAGAAAGAGAAAAGGGGATGTGATGGGAGTGGGATGACAGAAGGGAGAGCTGACTGGGGAACAGGGCAACCAGAATATATGCTATCTTGGAGTGGGGGGGAGGGTAGAAATGGGGAGGAGAAAATTTGTAATTCAAACTGATGCGAAAATCAATGCTGAAAACTAAATATTTTAAATAAATAAATTTAAAATAAAAAAAGAAAATGAAATAAAAGCTAAAAACTATGATAAAAAAAAACTACTTGGCACTGGCTAAGAAATAGAGGTTTACATCAATGGAATAGGTTAGGTAAATAGACAGAGTAGTCAATGATTATAGTAATCTACTGTTTGATAACCCAAACCTTCTGGGATAAGAGCTCAGTATTTGACAAAATCTCTTGGGAAAACTGGAAAATAGTATGGCAGAAATTAGACATAGACTAATAACTTAAACTGTATACCAAAATGAAGTCAAAATGGACACACGATTTAGACTGACACTATAAGCAAACTAGTTGAGCAGGGGATAGTTTACCTGTCAGATTTATGGAAAACATAAGAATTTATGACCAAATAAGAGATAGAGGATATTATAAAATGCAAAATTGATCAATTTGATTACATTAAATTGAAAAGTTTTTTGCACAAACAAAGCCAATGCAAGCAAGATTAGGAGGGAAGCAGAAACTGGGAAATAATTTTTACAACCAGTGTCTCTTGAAAAAGGCCTCATTTCTAAAATGTAAAGTTAACTTCCCCAATTGATAAATGGTCAAATAAACAGGAAGAAACTAGAAAAGAATTGAGGAGAGTGGGCAGCTGCTATTTCTTAGCCTGTCAACTTAGAAAGCCAGTAGGAAAAGTTTTTCAAACCAGAGTGAGAGTAGAGCACAGGCTTTGCCAGTATTGGTTGTACCATGAGAAACTAACAGCAAGCATCTGGAGTAACTGAATCAGCAACTAAACCAGCTGTTTTCAGAGCTCTAAGTCCAGAGATAGGAAGGTGGTGGAACAACTAGTCTAAAGGAGATTACAGAGATTCCTTTACATGCTCTCAGCATAAGACTGTTGAATTACCCATATTCAGATCCAGGCCTCATTCCTGGGTCACAATTCCAGGACAAAGAGAAACACTAACACACCAGAGCTTGAAGCTCAGTTTTGCAGGCAGTAAAATAGACTTTGAAAGAATCTACCAATCACCTTCTGAAAGATATACCAAAAACCCAAAAGGAATAACATAGCAAAATTCCAGAGCTTCCAGGTCAAGGAAAAAATATTGTAAACAGTCAAAAATAGATAATTTAAATATTATGGAACCACAGTCAGGATAAGGCAAGATTTAGAAGTTTCTACCACAAAGGAATGGAGGGATTGGAATATGATATTCCAGATGGCAAAAGAGCTAGTGTTACAACCAAGAATGACCTATAGAGGAAAAAAATCCTGTGTATAATTTTTCTGGGGTAAAATGAACATTCAGTGAAACAGAATATTTTCAAGTGTTCTTGAGAAAAAGATGAAAGCTGATTTAAAAAATATTTAAAAAATACAAAACCCAAAAGAAACAAAAAAGTTTAAAAAAGAGAAAAGAAATAAGAGAAAACATAAGAAATTCATCAAGGTGAAACTATATTCTTACATGGCAAGATGCTATTTGTAACTCTTAAGAACTTTACTATTCATTGGGTAATTAAAACCACCATATACATACAGGGTTTTGGAGTCAGATAATTGTGATAAAAGAATATCATGTATATGAAAGAAGATTGCACTGAGAGAAAAACAAAGAGGGAGAAAAAATGGGGCAAATTGTCTCACATAAAAGAGGCATGAATGAGCTATTATAGTGGAAACAAAGATGAAGGAATGGAGGGCAATTCTTGAACCTTAATCTGATTAGAATTGGCTCAGAAAGGGAATAACAAGCACATTCCATTGAATATAGAAAAATCAATCTTACCATCTAGGGAAGTAAAAAGGGATGGATATAAGAAAATGGGAAGGAGTATGGGATTGACGGAATGTAGGGCAAATTGTGGGAGATGGTGATGAGAAGTGAAACATTTCTAAGGAGGGGCAGGTGTAGAGGGCCAGGTCTGAGAAAGTCCATTCTGGGATGTAGAAACAGGCCAGGTTTTCCCTGAAGCCTTTTCTTGCCCTTGGGCTGATAATTCAGTACTTGAGCTCTCCAACACTTCCCCCACCTCGGCACACACGTGCTGCTCAGAATGGAGGCACTCCAAGCCTCCTCGGTACACACGTGCTTTCTCCAAAATCTACACAGTACACACATGCTAAACACCATCTGTGGGCTATTAACACAATATTGTTTACATCAAAAGGGAAACAAAGCATGAGGAAGTCATACAACGCAAATGTTTTTGCATGTGAACTTGTTGATCTGCTTGATTAAAAAAGTATTTAAGCCCTGTCCCTCAGTTTAACAAATGGACATGTCCTTTACTCTAACACCTGGCCCATGTTTTCTTTTCATTCTCTGTGGCATCCTTTTCACTCTCTGGTAGTCATGGCTGCTAGCAGCAAGTGGCTGGCAAGTGGAGCCCAAAGCAGGGACCCTGAGGCAAGGGATACCTGAAGTAGATGAATACAAAGCAAATGGATGTGATGCAGATACTCGGAGCAAATGAACACAAAGCAAATGGACCCGAAAAGAACACAGACTCACAGCAGATGAACCTGAAGCAGAATGAAACCAGAGGTCAGAGGTTCTGAAAGAATTGAGTCTCCTGCAGAGAGGCCCTGCCAAAATGGAGCTCTAGTCAACAAACTCAGTCTATTGAGTATAAGGGCTATAATCTTTCCTCTCCTTTACTTTCACTTTCCTATTCTAAGGTAATCACCAGGCTTATAAGTGGATTTAGAGAAATGGGGCAAACAGATTGGGAAAAAGAGACTGAGAATACTATATGAAAGTTCTAAAGAAGCTTGTAAGGGAAAGAGATCTCTTAATAGCAACTACCCAAATTACAAGAATTTTTAGAGATAGTAGAGATGGGCACATCTCCCCTGCTGTCAGGGATCTGCCCCAGGTCATCTTAAAAAGCAGGGTCTTCAAGACCCTAAAATAGCATGGCACCTGGCCTCTGTTACATTCCTGGTGGCCAAGCAATTTGTGTAAAGGATTCAAAAAATGCTCTCTGTGTTTCCTGTCTCTGTGTCTGTGTTCTGTATTTATGTTTCTGTGTGGAGTGTATAATCTGACACCCTGTAATGTCCATCATCTCTAGAGGGAAAAAACATTTTCTTGTTTAGGTTATTTTATGGAAAAGGCAAGTTGGAGAAGTATCAGGTCAAAATTAGAAAGAAATAAGGTTTGGAAACTTTTAGGAAATAGGTGGAATAAATGCTCTTTCTTTCTCATTCCATTCCAAATCTGGCATATTTTGAATGTGAAGAGAGATAAGAAAGAAAGCGGGAAACTTTTCCCTTGAATTTAAATGAAATGTGTTCAGAATTTGGTATACTATTGGAAAATGCATAGATCTCAAAAAGAGTCACATTGAGTCTGTCAGTACAAGGAGAAGGGACAAGACACCACTGGATCTTTTCCAGAGTCCCACTCTCTTTGACTGCTAAATTCAAAGTTCTCACTCTCAAAAAGTTTTTTAGGAGTGAACACAAAAGTACAATTTACTTGAATAAGAATTAGAATCATTAAAATTCCTACAGGAAAAAAAAAACAAAAGGGGGCAATAGAAACATTCCTATATTTTCTTAATAGACTCACACAAGCTATCCAAAGAAGTGTAGGGGATGCTGAAGCTGCCAATATATTGTTACAAAAGTTGGCAGTTGAAAATTGCAATGTCGATTGTAGGAGAGCCCTGCTAGGCATATGACCATCTCTGAGATGATTCAAAGATGCCAAAAAGTGGGCACACTGGCATACCAAACTGAGGTAGAGGCTACTGCTTTTAATCAACAGCAGCCAAAAACCACTTTAAAGTGCTATAACTGTGGAAAGCCCAGACACATGAAAAAGGAATGTAGAGAATGACATAAAGGGATAAAGAAAAGTTCTGCCTCCCTACCAACCACACTGTGCCTTATGTGTGGAATGGGGAATCATTGGGCATCAGAATGCTGTTTGAAAACTGTTCCTGGAGCCAGCCCTGGCCCCTGGAAACAATAGGGGCCACCGTTTCCCTAGTTACCCCTCAGATGGTTCCAACTACAACCCTAACAAGGGGACTCCTCATAGGACTGAGTAGCTCCTCCCTCAGAGGGCTTATTATAGTCCCCAGGGTGGTAGATTCAGATTACATAGGAGAAATAAAAATTTTATTATACACAACCTTGCCACATCCCATATATATAGGAAAGGGGGAGAGAATAGCACAATTGATTTTGATAAAAAATGAAACCACAGGGAATTATTTTCAGAAGGTTCGGGGCTGACAAAGATTTGGAAGCACAGGAAGAGAGGCTTTCTGGGTACAAGATATTACAGAAAAAAAGACCAACTTTGAAAATAAAAACAGAAGGCATAGAATTTGAAGGATTGATAGATACTGGAGCAGACAAATCAATCATCACAGACTAACTTTGGACAAAAGCCTGGCCACTAGTAATAAGTTATATGTCACTGCAAGGAATAGGGACAGTCACCATCCCAAAACAAAGTGCAGGATGGTTAAGCTGGGAAGTACAGAAACAGAGAGGAAAATTCAGACCATATGTTTTATCACATTGACCTATAAATCTATGGGGGAGAGACTTCTTGGGATATATGAAGGTCGCTATACAATCTCATCCCCCCACCCCCAGGAATTTTAGGTTGGGCCACTGTCAGGGTTGAACAGTAGCCTTTAACATCAGAAAAACTACAGGCCCGTACCAATATTGTTAATGAACAGTTAAAGGCGGGGCACATTGAAAGCTCCATCAGTCCTTGGAATTCTCCTATTTTCACTATAAGAAAGAAATCTGGAAAATGGAGAATGCTTAAAGTATTGGAAATCTTCAACCAGGACTCCCCACACCTAACCTGATACCTAGGGACTGGCTTTTATGTATCATAGATTTAAAAGATTGTTTCCATACTAATCATTAATATGTTGCACAAAGCTTGTCTCATTCGTTACATAGATGACATACTGTGCTAATATTCACAGCCAGAGATTTTGTGCACCATTTTACAGGAAACTGAGGCACAATTAAAAAATTATGAATTTCTCAGGCAAAATACAAGTTGTTCCTCCATATTCATATTTAGGACAGACACTGAGTCCCATAGCAGTAACACTTACAAAAATCTCTATTTGCAGACAAGAGCTTAAGACACTCAATGATTTTCAAAAGCTGCTTGGGGATATTAATTGTGTTCATCCTGACCTACAAATAAGTATCCAAGAGTTGGGAGAACTATTCAAGATTTTAAGGGGCGATCCACACCCCAGTTTTCCTCCACAGTTGACCCCACAAGCCTCACAACAACTGACAAAAGTTGAGGAGGCTCAGTGATATAATAGCTGCATTAAGCGACTTTTCTGAAACACTTCAGGTTATATCTGATAGCAAATATGCTGTCTATGTAATCCAACATGTTGAGACTGCCCAAATAAAATTTGCTACAAGCCATTGTAGAAAGATGTAACAAGGACATTAAAATTCTCTTAGAAAAACAAAAGAAAGGAGGCAGGCAGGAAAAAAGGATAAGAAGAAGGTTGGTTCTGCCTATTCAGAACAGTCCTCCTGTATGGAGGGCAGCAGGCAAAGGGCACCAGTATTAACCCCTTCCTGGAGTCCATGTTAATTCTCCTTATTTTGCAAATTGCCAAGGCCCCTGGAAACTATATGCATGGGCAAGGTCATCAGCCCCAAGAAAAGAACTTGTTTGAGTTATGTAAATTCTAAACAATGAACTTGGCTTGCTGAGAAATTGCAGGTTCATGTACAACAGATAGAAAAGATTCTAATGATTGGCTTTTATACCAGGACAGGTTTCAATTTGAGAAGGAAAGATGTTTAATTAAATTGCTTAAATGTATGTGAGTCCTAGCAAATCTTTATTGCTTATTGCAACTAAAAGGAACTGTACCTGGATCTAAGCTGTGATTGGTGGAATTTGCTGTTTAGGGCAAAAGGCACTTGGGATCATAGCTAATTTTGCTTTGAGTTTGAATTTGGGTCTGCATTAAATCAGTATCTGAGTGAAATGCCACAAGCTACTCAGAGGGAATGTGATCCTGTACTATTAACAGGTGGAGGTCTGATGGGCTCTTTTGTGTTATCTTACTGGGCAATCTAATAATATTTTTATCTAGAACTAGAACATGTGCAAAAAATTACACAACCTGCTTAAGACTCACCTTAAGAGGTTTGATTTTTTTTAAAGGATTCTAAGAGCATCAGTATTTTTGCTATGATCAGTATCCTAGTGTTGCCAATGTGGGAATCTATTACAACACTTTTTTGACTAGGTAACTTTGTGACATCTAGGAATTCTGCAGTAACTAGAAACTTTGTTATTACCAACTTAGCAAAGCTTTATAAACAATGGTTGAAATGCATGCAAGCCACTTAGGGCTCACTTTGTAAATATTCCTTAAACAATGTGAGAATGTTATGCATTGTGCTAAGATCACTCTTGTAGAAGAATGGACAGAAAGCTGGTTCCTACATGAAGAGAAGAAGAAGATGATGATGCTGAGATATGGTGCTGGAGACGGCTGGAGCAGATGCTAAGGACCAGAGGATTTTGCTGACGATATTTCTTACCAGACAGCTGTATAAGAAAGGACTTTCTGAATTTTAAAGAGACAATTGCTTTTTGACTTTCTGTATCTATATTCATAAAGGTGACTGCCCCCTTTGATTTGTAAATGTGTCAATCTATTGTTCCCATATTTACCTAAAAGAAGATTACTATGTACAAGCTTGTGTACCATATCCCTATTTCTTTGTATCTACAAATATATGGCATGATCATAATGTGACATAAGATATATGTGACTTATAATTCATGACCCACTTAATTGAACACAGCAAAGCCCCAGGAATTGATCCTGAAGGCAACTCCTAAAGCAAGTCAAAGGTACATTATTGGCACTTTCTTCCCTTGCTTGCCATCCTGACACTACTGTGTCTCATAAGGCTCTGTCTTCTACAAGTACGACTCATCATGAGCTTAAGCTCCACCTTAAATAATAGCGGGGAGATGTAGAGGGTCAGCTCTGAGAAAATCCATTCTGGGATATAGATAAATGCCAGGTTTTCCCTGAAGCCTGTTCTTGCCCTTGGTGATAACTTTGCACATGCGCTCTCCAAAACCCCACCTCAGCACACACGTGCTTCTCAAAATGAAGGCTCTCCAAGTCTCCTCAGTAAACATGTATTCTCTCCAAAACCTCCATGGCACACATGTGCTAAACATCACCTGTGGGCTATTAACACAATATTGTTTACAGCAAAAAGGGAACAAAGCACGCAGAAGACATGCAATGCAAATGTTTTCACACATGAACTTGTTGATCTGCTTGCCTAAAAAAGTATATAAGCCCTCAATTTAATAAATGGAGCTATCCTTTACTCTTCCTCCTGGCCTGTGTTTTTTTTTCACTCTTTGTGGCATCCTTTTCACTCTCTGGTGACCACGGCCACTGGTGGCAAGTGGCAGCAGGCAGGGTGAAAAGGAATAGAGAGAAGACCAAACAAGGGGAAAATAGACAATTAATTATCATATTGTAACTGAATGGGATGAATTCACCCATAAAAGGGAAACAGCAGAATGGATTAAATCCACAATGCTACAAAATGTTGTTTACAAGAAACATATCTGCGGAGCCAAGATGGCAGCTGGAAAGCAGAGACTTGCATGAGCTCCACCCCAGGTCCCTCCAAACACCTAAAAAAATAGCTCTGAACAAATTCTAGAACTGCAGAACCCAAGAAATAGCAAAGGGAAGCAGGGCTGCAGCCCAGGACAACCTGGATGGTCATGGGATAAGGTCTATTGCATGGAACTGGGAGGGGAGTGGAGCAGAGGCCAGCATAAGCTATGCCTGGACAAACGAGACCAGGATCCAAGTGGAACAGGCCCTAGCTCCCTGAATCAGTGAGCTGTGGCAGTTATCTGTCTTCTCAATCCACAAACACCAAAGACAACAGGGAAGGTTAGTGGGAAAAGCTGCTGTGACAGAGTGAAAGGAGTTTGGTATTTAGCAACTGCCCTGGGGACAGTGGAGGTGGTGCAGCTACAGAACTACAGCTGCAGTTGCTGCTGGCCACAGGCTCACCTGGCAGGAGGAATTAAGTGAGGGATCTGAGCAGGAGTGCAGAGCCAGCTTAGATCTGAGTCCAGTATGGGTTGGTGGTTCTAGGGGGAAAAGAAGCACTGGTGTGGCACAGCTTGCTGTATAGAAATAGCTCTGAAAACAACAGCACAGCACCTCAAGCTTGGGACAAAGTACTCTCTACGATACAAGCAGTCATACCCCAACGAAAAACTCAAGGGTCAAGTAAGTTGGCTGGGAACATGGCCAGGCAGCAAAAAAGGACTCAGATTTAGACTCTGACTTTGGAATCTTTCTTTGGTGACAAAGAAGACCAAAACATACAGCCAGAAGAAGTCAACCAAATCAAAGAGCCTACATCAAAAGGCTCCAAGGAAAAGCATTTACTGGTCTCAGTCCATGGAAGAGGTCAAAAAGGATTTGGAAAACAAGTTAGAGAAGGAAGAGGAAAAATTGGGAAGAGAAATGAGAAGGATGCGAGAAAACCATGAAAAACAAGTCAATGACTGACTAAAGAAGACGCAAAAAGTACCAAAGAAAATAACAGTTTAAAAAACTAAATAACTCAATTGGCAAAAGAGCTCCAAAAAGCCAATGAGGAGAAGAATGCCTTGAAAGGCAGAAGTGGCCACATGGAAAAGGAGGTCCAAAAAACCACTGAAGAAAATGGTGCCTTAAAAATTAGATTGGAGCAAGTGGAAGCTAGTGACTTCATGAGATAACAAGATGTTACAAAACAGAACCAAAGGAATGAAAAAATGGAAGACAATGTGAAACATCTCATTGGAAAAGCCACTGACCTGGAAAACAGATCCACGAGAGATAATTTAAAAATTATTTGATTACCTGAAAGTCAGGTTCAAAAATATAGCCTAGATATCATCTTTCAAGAAATTATGAAGGAAAACTGCCCTGATATTCTAGAGCCACAGGGCAAAATAGAAATTGAAAGAATTCACTGATCAGCTCCTCAAATAGATCCCCAAAAGAAAACTCTTAGGAATATTGTCACAAAATTCCAGAGCTCCCAGATCAAGGAGAAAATACTGCAAGCAGCCAGAAAGAAATAATTTGAGTATTGTGGAAACATAATCAGAATAATACCAGATCTAGCAGCTTTTACATTAAGGGATCAAAGGGCTTGGAATATGATACTCTGGAAGGTCAATGGAGCTAGAATTAAAACCAAGAATCACCTACCCAGCAAAACTGAGTATCATGCTCCAAGGCAAAATATGGATTTTCAATAAAATAGAGGACTTGCAAGCTTTCTCAATGAAAAGACCAGAGCTGAATAGAAAATTTGACTTTTAAACACTAGAATCAAGATAAGCATGAAAAGGTAAACAAGAAAGAGAAATCATAAGGGACTTACTAAAGTTGAACTGTTTTGTTTACATTCCTACACAGAAAGATAATGTGTATAATTCATGAGACCTCAGTATTAAGGTAGCAGAAGGGAATATATGTATGTAGAGAGACAGAGGCACAGGGTGAATTGAATATGAAGGGATGATATCTAAAAAAATCAAAATAAGGGATATATTGAGAAAGGGAGAAAGGGAGAGATAGTATGGGGTAACTTATCTTGCATAAAAGTGGCAAGATAAAGCATTTCTGCAGGAAGGGAAGAGGGGGCAGGTGAGGGGGAATGAGTGAATCTTGCCCTCATTGGATTTGACCTGAGGAGGTAATAACATACACACTCAATTGGGTATCTTACCACACAGGAAAGAAGTGGGAAAGAGATAAAAAGAGGGGGGTAATAGAAGAGAGGGCAGATAGGGGGAGGAGGTAATAAAAAACAACCACTTTTGAAAATGGACAGGGTCAAGGGAGAAAATTGAATAAACAGGGATAGGATAGGAAGGAGCAAAATATAATTAATCTTTGACAACATGAGTATGGTGGAAGGGTTTTACAAAATGGTACGCATGTGGCCTGTGTTGAATTGCTTACCTTCTTAGGGAGGGTGGGTGGGGAGGGAACAGGGGAGAGAATTTGGAGATCAAAGTTTTAAAAACAGATATTCAAAAAAAAAAGTTCTTGCATGCAATGAGGAAGTAAGATATACAAGCAGTAAGATATACAGGCAATGGGGCATAAAAATCTATCTTGCCCTAGAAGAAAATAAGGGAAAAGGGAATGGGGGGGAGTGGGATGACAGAAGGGAGGGCTGATTGGGAAACTGGGGAACTAGAATATATGCTATCTTGGAGTGGGGGGAGGGTAGAAATGGGGAGAAAATTTGTATTTCAAACTATTGTGAAAATCTATGCTGAAAACTAAAAATATTAAATAAATAAATAGATAACCAAAAAAGAAAAAAAAGAAAACAAAAAGCATTTACTATCCTATGTGTTTAGGATTTTCAGTTTTGTAAATGGATCTTTAAGAACCATATTTCTATAAAGTTTTTTTCCTTGTACCTTGGCATTTACCTACCATGAAATAAATCTGACCTCTAATGATTAAAAAAAAACCCAAGAAACATATCTGAAGTACAGACACACATACAGAGCAAAAGGCAAGGGGCTGGAGAAGAATCTATTATGCTTTAGGTGAAGTTAAAAAAAAAATATCAGGGGTAGCAATCATGATCTCAGAAATAGGAAAAGTAAAAAGTGCTCTAATTAAAAGAGATGAGGAAGGAAATTAAATCTTGCTAAAAAGTAACATAGACATTGAAATATTATGAACATTAAACATATGCACCAAATGGTATAGCATCTAATTTTTTAAAATAATTGAATGAGTTAAAGGAGGAAAATAGACAATAGGAACATACTAATGGAGGACTTCAGATTTCCCCTCTCAGAACTAGCTAAACCTAACCACAAAATAAGCAAGAGAAAATTTAAAGAGGAGAATGCTATTCTAGAAAAGTCATATTTTATTGATCTCTGGAAAAAAATAAATTGGAATAGAAAGAAATGTACTTTTCTCTCAGCAATACATGGTACCCACACAAACACTGAACACATATTAGGGCATAAAATCCTCAGAAGCAAAATTAGAATAATAAAAATATTAAATACATACTTTTCAGACCATAAGGCAATAAAAATATATCCAATAAGGGGTGTTAAACCTAAAAATTTGGTTGAAGGGAACAACAGAGCTAGGTGATAGAAAAAATCCATGTTGTTTATTATTTTCCCTTAAAGCATAGCGGAGCTAGCTTACTTGTACGTACAAGGAGTCAGAGTATAAAGTCTGGCTGCCAGAACAAAGCAATGAGAAAACTTATATACGTTATTTTAGCAGACCTAGCAAGCCTGTATTACCTCATTTTTTATGACCCCCATATATGTTTAACCATGATACAAGAAGAGGATTTTCCTTAATGGAATAGAGTTGTAAAGGATGTTGACAAAAGTCAGTTGAGATTACAGCCCAGCGTCTCCGTGTCTCATTACATTCCATAACATAGTATATACCTGTAGAATATTAAGCAAGGTAATCTCTCTTGGGGTTAGGGTAATGTCCTTAATGATCTGGCCTTGTTGACAGAGGTAAGGGTATTGCCTGAGCAAACTTTTAGAGAGAACAAAGAAGCCCAGGTCCTGGATCTTCATCCAGTTACTCATAAATTCAGGCTCTGGGTCTGGTTGAAATTAGAAATATTATAAAATAGTATAATATTTTCCACAGGGGCAATAGAAATATAAATTATAAATTAATTGGAAACTAAATAATTTATTCTTAAATAATAAATGGGTAAAAGAACAAAATAGAATGTATCCATAATTTCATTAAGGGTAATGACAATAATGAGACAACATATCAAAATACATCAGATGCTGTTGCAACAATCTGCTACTGGCTGCTGAAGGCATGTAAGACCCACCAACAACCACCACACAAAAAGCTGGCAACACAGGTTCCTTTGAACTGCTTTTCTAAGGAAAGCAAGGTTAAGGGGTTAACAATCTTATTTTAATCCAACATACAAATATTATTCACTCAGTTTAGGGGGAAGAGCCAGCACCTTGAGCTTCAAAGCAAATACAAACAAATTACAAACATCAACAGACAGATCTTGTCTGAATCAAAACTTGATTCATAGTTACCAAAGTTTAACAAAGTCCAAACATCCAGGTTTACAAGCCGGCGGCCTCTCAACTACAGCAGCCCACAGTGTCCACATCAGCATTCCACCAAGAGTGAGAGCCCTAAGCAAATAGCTCTGTCTTCTCTTTTTATGCACTCTTTAGCCATCATCAAATGTCATCGGAGCAACCACAACTTAAGCTCTTGCTATTAGCTCTTTCTTAGCAAATCCCCTTAGGACTCTGGGGGCTTCATGACCACATAGGCTTAGCACCCGGTAGCTAGGGGTTTTGGGCCTACTTGGGAGCAAAGATATAATCAGACCTTTCTTCATTGGCCCCACCTGGAGCCCTACCTTAGTTGCCAATGCAGTTCCTTATATCAATAAAACATGAAAAGAGAAGATCAATGAATGGGCATACAACTAAAAAAAAGAGAAACTAGAAAAAGAACTAATTAAAAATCCCCAGACACCAAATTAAGAATCCTTAAAAGAAAAGGTGAGGTAAATAAACTTTAAAGTAAGAAAACCATTGAACCAACAAGGAAAACTAGAAACTGGTTTTGTGAAAAACAAAAGCAATTAAAAAAGTAAATCAGTTAATTTGTTTAAAAAACAAGGAAAGGAGAAAAGTAAATTACCAGTATCAAAAATGAAAGGGCTGAGTTCACCAACAACGTAGAAGAAATTAAAACTTTTTTTGCAGGAAGGAAGGCAGGGCAATTGGGGTTACGTGATTAGCCCAAGGTCACATAGCTAGGAAATGTATCAAGTGTCTGAGGCTGGATTTGAATTTAGGTCCTCCTGACTCCAGGGCCAGTGTGCTAACCAGCTACCCTGAAATTAAAACAATTATTAGGAGGTATTTTGCACAGTTATGTGCCAATAAATCTGACAATGAATGAAATGGATGAATATTTACAAAAATATAAATTGCCCAGATTAACAGAATAGGAAATAAATACTAAATCTAATCTTAGAAAAATAAAATGGACAATCTTTCATTAGATCACAGAGGAATAATCCCCAGGACCATATAGGTTCAGAAGCTAATTCTACCAAACATTTAAAGAGCAATTAATCTTAATACTATATAAACAATTGGGAAAACAAGAAGGAATCCCACCAAATTCCTTTCATGACACAAATGCAGTGGTGATACCTAAACCAAAAAGATCTAAAACAGAAAAAAGAAATCTATAGACCAATTTCCCTAATGAATATTGAGGCAAAAAATTTAAATAAAACACTAACAATGAGATCACAACAATATAAAACCATAATTATACACTATGACCAGGTGGGATTTATACCAGAAATACAGGGCTGGTTCAATAATAAGAAAACTATCAACACAATTGACCACATCAATGACAAAAAACCAACAGAAATTGTATGATTATCTCAATAGATGCAGAAAAAGTCTGTGACAAAATACAAAGTCTCCTACTATTAAATATACTATCTAGCATATGAATAAATGGAGTAATATTTATCTAAAACCATCAGCAAGCATTATTTGTAATGGGGATAAACTTGAAGCCTTCCAAATAAAATGAGGGGGGAAGCAAAGATACCCATTATCTCTGTTATTATTCAATATTGTACTAGAAATCCTAGCTATTATTAGCCAAAGTCTAAAACTGTACATACTTCACTTATTTAATTTTAAATTGATGCTATTAATGTTCTTTTGAACATAAAGATTTGCTTTCATGAAAAAAATACTTTGATTTCCTACTATTTGAAGGGATTTAAAAGGTAAGCGAAGTTATGTGGTAGTAAACTTTCCATTACTGTTAACTTTGATAATATCTGACTTTACAGCATTTCTCTAAAGATTGGCTTTCCAATTCATGGACGCTTACTGTAATGAATGTTCATTTATTTTCCTAACATATTACATTTAAAATTCCTACTAGCTTATGTCTCTTATATACTATTATGTGCTTTATAGAACTTTTGTATATTTAATGTCTAGTTTTTGTACATATTTCAACCAGCATTTGAAAAATGGAATTTAGAATAAACAGAGTTTAAAAAAAAAAGAAAGAAATCCTGGCTAGATCAATGAGAGAAGAAAAAATTATTTAAAGGAATTAGAAATGGACAATGAGGAAATAAAACTATCATTCTTTGCAGATGATATGATAGTATACCTAAGAGATTCCTAGAAAATCAACTTAAAACTAATAGAAATAATAAATAACTTTAAAAAAGTTGCAGAATATGAAATAAATCATTACCATTTTTACATGTTGCCAAAAAAGTCCAGCAGCAAAAGAATAAAAATTTCACTCAAAATAATTGTATACAGTATAAAATACTAAAGAGTCTACCTGTTAGGACAAAGCCAGGAACTATATGAATACAATTACAAATTGTATACAGATAAATCAGATTTAAAAAATTGGGAAAATATTAATATTCAAAGGTAAGCTGAGCCCATATTTAAAAAATAACATTTTATACCTAAATCAATTTACTTATTCAGCACCAAAAATATTTAATGGAAGTATAAAAAAATAACAAAAATCATCTGGGAAAACAAGAGTTCAAGAACATTAAGAGAATCAATGAAACAACTGTGTAATAAGGTGGACAAGTCCTACCAGATTTCAAACTGTATCATAGAGCAGTAATTATCAAAACAAGCTGGTACAGGCTAAGAAATTGAGAGTTATATTAGTAAAATAAATTATGTACATGATATATAGGAGTAAATGACCTTAGTATTCTCGTATTTGACAAAGCCAAAATTCTAAGGTTTTAGACCAAACTCATTATTTGAAAAATAAAAAAAAATAATAATAATAAAAACTACTGTGAAACCTGGAAAACAATATGGCAGAAACTACGTATTCACCAAGTGCTTATAACACATATCAAGGTAAGATCAAAATGGCTACACGATTTACACATAAAGGGTGATACCATAAGCAAATGAAATAGCTTACCTGTCAAATCTATGGATAAGAGAAGAACATAGGACAAAACAAGAAATGGAGAAACTTACAAAATACAAAATACATAATTTTTATTATATAAAATTCATAAGATTTTGAACAAATGAAATCAATGTAAGCAAATTAGAAGGAAAGCAAAAAAAACAGCAGAAAAAAATTCAGTGTGTCTCTGATAAAGACCTCATTTGTCAAGTATATGGAGAACTGAGTCAAGTCTATTTATTTATTCATTCATTCATTCATTCATTAATCTATTCATTTATTCATTTATTTATTTATTTATTTATTTATTTATTTATTTATTTATTTATTTATTGCAGGGCAATAGTGGTTAAGTGACTTGCCCAAGGTCACACAGCTACTACGTGTCAAGTGTCTGAGGCTGAGTTTGAACTCATGTCCTCCTGACTCCATAGCTGGTGGTCTATTCACTGCACCACCTAGCTGCACCATGGAGAGCAATTTGGAACTGTGCTGAAGGTGCTAAAAATCTGCGCACACCCTTTGATCCAGCAAAATGACAGAGATCATAAAAAGGTGGGGGAAGAACCAATTTGTACAAAAATATTCACAGCACTTCTGTTTGTTGTAGCTAAGAATTGGAATTTGAGGGGATGCTCATCACCTGGAGAAAGGTTGAACAATTTGTGGTACATCGTTTTAATGGAATACTATTTTGCTATAAAAAATTATGAGCATGGTAATTTCGAGAAAAATCTGGAAGGACTTACATGATCTAGTGCAACGTGAATTGAAGAGAACCAGATGATCTTTGTACACATTGACAGCAATATTGTTCAATGAAGAACTGTGACTGACTTGACTATTGTCAGCAAAACAATGGTGTAATAAAGTCCCACAGGACTCTCATGGAAAATTGCTGTTTTCCTCCAGAAAAAAAAGGAACTAACATTGTCTCAATACAGACTAAAACAAATTATTTTTCACATTCTTTTTTTTTTGTTTGAGTATTCTTGCACATAATCACTAATATGAAAATATTTTACCTGATTTCACATGTATAACCAATATCAGATTACTGCCTGTCTCAGTGAAGGGGGAGGAAAGAAGGGAGAGATGGAGGGATAGATTTTCCAATACAAAATTAAAATAAAAGATTGTTAATTTTTTTTACATGTTACTTAAGGGAAAATAATATATTATTTTAAAAAATGAATATCACAAGAGGAAAAAAAAACATTATGGAAAAGTACTTCGATATTATGGAACCAGAGAGCAAATAGAAATTGAAGGAATCCCCTGATCATGTCCTGAAAGACATCCCATAATGGAAACTTCTAAAAATTATAGCCAGATTCCAGAGCTCCCATGTCAAGGAGAAAATATTGCAAGCAACCAGAAAGAAACAGTTCAAAAACTGTAGATCCTCAGTCAGGATAACACAACATTTAGCAAGTTTTATATTAAATGATTAAAGAGGTTGGAATATGCTTTTACAGCAAGTAAAGGAGCTGGTATTATAACCAATAATTCACCTACCTGGGAAACATGAGTATTCTTCTTCAAGGGAAAAAATGAATATTCAATGAAATACATGACTTTCAAACATTCCTAAAAGAAAGAACAGGATTGAATAAAAAATTTAACTTTCAAATACAAGAATCAAGAGAAGCACAAAATGGTACTAGGACCGAGAAATTATAAGGAATTAAAAATGGTTAAATTGTTTACATTTCTGTATGAGACTATGGTACCTGTAACTGCTAAATGTTCTCATTATTAGGGTAGCTAGAAGAAGTATACATAGAGGGCACAGGTGTCAGTTGAATATAATGGGATGATATTCCAAAAAAAAAATAAAATTAAGGCAAGAGAAAGAGGAATGCACTAGGAGAAGGTAAAAAGAAGAGGTAAAACTGGACAAATGATGCCACATAAAAGATGCACAAAAAAACTTGTGCAGTGGAGGGAAAGCTGGGGCAAATGATGGGGGGGAAGTGCTTGAAACTTTTGCTCATCAGAATCGGTTCAAAGGGAAATTATTAGACACCCTCAGTAGAGTATATACATCTATTTTACCCTACAAGAAAGAAGGAGGGGAAGGGGATCAGAAAAAAGGGGGTTGGTAGAAGGTATGGCAGATTGGGGGAGGAGCAAAACATTTTGAGAATGAACAGAGTGAAAGGAGAGAGAAAGTAGAATAAATGGGGGGAAATAGGATGGAGGGAAGTATGTAGTTAGTGATCACAACTGTGAAAAAAATATAAAGCAAATTTCTCTGATAAAGTCCCACTTCTTAAACATATAGAGAAGTAAGTCAAATGTATAAAAATAAGAGCCATTACCCAATTGATGAATTTTCACAGAATATGAACAGTTTTCAAGGGAAGCAAACAAAGCTATATATAGTGATATGAAAAAATGCTCTAAATTACTGTGGATTAGACAAATGTAAATTAAAACAACTCCGAGGTACCACTCTATGCCTATCAGATTGGATAATATGACAGAAAAGGAAACTAACAAATCTTAGAAGGAATGTGGGAAAATTGAGACAGTAATGCACTGTTAGAATTATGAACCGATTCCACTATTCTGGAAAATAATTTTCACCTAACCCACCTTGTGTGCCCTTTGGACCTGGAATACCACTACTAGGTCTGTATCTCAAAGGGATTAAAAAAAAAACCAAAAAGAAAAGGACTTATCTGTACAAAAATATTTATAGCAAATCTTTTGGTGGTGGGAAAGAATTAAAAATTGAGCAGATGCCCATCAGTTGGGGAATGGCCAAACAAGTAGTGACATATGATGGTAATAGAATACTATGCTATAAGAAATAACACTGTACTATAAGAAATAACAAGTTGGATGGTTTCAGGAAAACCCAGGAAGATTGATATGAATTGATACAAAGGGAAATGAACAGAACCAGGAGAAGAATATTGTACACAATAACTGCAATGTTGTAAGGATGATTACCTGTGAATGATTTAGCTATTTTCAGAAATACAATAAACCAGAACAATTCTGAAGGACTTATTCTGAAAATGTTATCCATCTTCAGAGAAAGAACCAGGGTCTGAATGCAGATCAAACATACATTTGGAAACTTTATTTTTCTTGTTTGTTTTTTATTGTCTGTGTTGTCTTTCACAGTATGACCAATATGGACTTATGTTTTACATGACTGATTGCTTGTCTCCTCAGTGAGGGAAGATAAAAGGAAAGGAGAAAGGGAGAGAATTTGGAATTCAAATTTTTTGAAAAAAGAATATTAAAATTAGTTTTATGTGTAATTAGAAAAATATTAAATTTAAGATAGTGTCAAAGATTGCAGGGAAATAAAAGTGGATGGGAGATGAGAACTAGCCCTTAGATTTGACATAAGAGAAAATGGGTAATTTTGGAGACAGCAATTTCTGTTGAATGAATAATGTGGTTGAAAGCTAAATTACAGGGAGGTAAAGAGGAAGTGAAAGGAAAGGAGGTGGATACCCCTCTTATAGATGACCTTCTCCAGGAGTTTAGACAGTAAATTTAGAAGTGATAGAGTTTGATTGTTATCAGGGATTGTTAGAGTTTTGTAAGGATGGAATAAACAAGAGCTAGTAGCCAGAAACAGATTAAATATAAGTAGGAGAATAGAGATGATAAAAGAAACAAGTTTCTGGAGAAAAATGCGATGGAGAGGGATCACCTGTTCACATATAGGTATTTGCCTTGGCAAGGTGCAGAGCTACCTCTTCAAGTGAAACAAGGCAAAGAGAGGAGAAAATGACAGAGGCATACTAGTGATGGGAATTGAGGAAGATATAGAAGAAAGAGATCTTGGTGAATGGACTCATTTTTTTTTTTCAGTGAAACATTAGGCAAGGTTCTCAGTTGAAAAAGTGCAGGGTAATGAAGCTATGGAAGGTTTGAGAAAGAATGAAAACATTCAGAAAATCATCTGTGGTTAGTGGGGTAAGTAGAAATTGTTGAGGTGTAAAGAGATTGCTTTGCTAAGAAAAAGACCTACTTGAAATTATATTATGTAAATTTTTAGTAGACCCAATTAGCACACTTTTGTGATTTTCTCCAGCTAAATTTGGCAGTACATGAATAGAAGTGAAAGAAGTTGATACTGGAAGTAACCTGCGGCCAACACTTTGCAGGTTGTCTCAGTAGTTTGTATTTGAGTGGACCACTAATTCCTATAATGGGCTCAGTAAATGAAGGGGTAAAAGGCACGTTGGGGGGTTTTGGTTCAAAGAGAGCATTTTTCATAAGTCTCATATGTTTCCATTGAATCAAATATTTATGTTGTGACATTCTATAAATTCAGTTCCCCTTTTGTTATTTGTGATTTTCCATTAAGACACATGCTGAACAGTGTTTGATGCATCTCTAAGGTATCTGCCATCCTTTTAGTTTCAGCAAGAATTCTTAACATGGGGTCTATAAATGCCTTTTTCCTTTTTTAATATAATTTGATAATTTTATTCCAGGATAACTGTTTTTTGTAATTATGTGTTTTTTAAAAGTATGTGTATTTTAAAACATTATGAGAATAAACACATAGGCTTCCTCAGACTGCCAAATAGGGGCATGACACACAAAAACATTAAGAATCATAACTTTAGAGGCTAGGTGTGGCCCACAGAAGCTAGTCAAAAGTGTACCTCATCTCAACAACAACATAATAATAACAATAGCTAGCATTTAAATAGTACTTTAATGTATGCCTAGTGCTTTACCTATGGTATTTCACTTAATCTTCACAACAATCCCATGACAAAGGTCCTATTATTACCTGCATTATAGAAATTAGTAAACTGAGGCTGAGAATGATGAAGTGACTTGGCCAGTGAGAAGGGATTTGAATTCAGCTCTCCCTGACTACAAGTCTAGCCCTCCATTCAATGTACTACCATACTTGCTTGGATGGAAGAAGCACTAATAAGTAGAGTTAAAAATTTCAAAAGCTCTTAATGTTACTATGACAAATTGTGCCAAATATTTAATGCATCTGAAATTCCATTCTTTTTGTCTGTCTCACATCTAACATGAGAACAAAACTATAGCTTCTGACTCATTATTCTAGCAACTGACTTCCTCAGGTATTTAAACGTTTCTCTAGTTCGCAGTCTTTTTCTCAAATTTTCTTTGTTTTTAGTCTAAGAACCACCCCCATTTGCTATTTATAGGACTCACTTTTGGCCACTTTAGCTCAGACTGTTCAACTAAGGACTTTTCTTCTTTCTAAGGTACTTGTCACAGTCAGTAATTGAAAATCTTTCACTACAATGCTTGTTGGTATTGGTGCTGCCTTTCTCCATATATTTCCTCATTTGTCTGGTATTATCTAGATCTGCTTGTTTCTTGCTTTATATAATGGAGCCATCCAAGCAGAACACAATACTTAACATCTTTTGACTAACACTGAGAGAGAGAAAGCATCCTTTCCAGCTTATATTTGGCAGACTCCCATCATGTATTTATCCTACTATCATGTTTAATTTTATAAAAACAGCATAAAACTGGTACATACAGTTTGGGGATGTTATGAGTCTTTGATTGTTTTTCCTTTAATACTTATCTTTGAATGTGAAAGTTTGAAGGCATGTTTGATCCCTTCGTTTTTCTTAATGTTCCTATGCAGTTTCATACCACATTTTAGTTCATGCTTGTCAGTGTATTGCTGATGCCTTCATTTTATTGAACCTTATTCAACTTTAAAGGAACCTTTCTCAAGGTGTTGACATCACTTATAATTCTATTCTTCTCTTTTAGAAGGACCCCATAGGGCCTTTTGTGATGGTGATGCAAACTTTGTGGGAACATTCTTATTTTATGGAGCTGCAGAGGTCAGAACTCAGGCCAAAGAGAAAGAAATATAGATAGATATATCTTTATTTAATATATGCAAGATGTTCTAACACTTAGAGCTGTCCAAACATGAAATGAAAGTATTTATGAGATAATAATTTCCCCTTCATCCAAGTTGGTCAAAAATTATGTGAGCACTTTTTAGGAATGTTGTAGTGGAAATTTATATGTTTGCTATATGTTACATAAGATGTTATTTGAGATCTCTTCTTGCTCAAGAATTCTATTGTTTTTTTGATTCCTTTATCTAGCTATCTCAAATCTACTTATCCATCATGTACTACCATGTAGCTATAGTCTTGTATTATTATTTTCAATGAGATTTAATAACTCTGAGGACAGAAACTCTTTCATAAATATATATTTGCATATATTTATGCAGTTATGTTTAACACATGTAAAGCAATAAATATACTCATGTATTTGAATTGTATATATAATGTGGATGTAAATATATTTAGATATATTTTTCATAGTATACATTTGTCTATGTATACATTTGCATATATACACACATACATACACACGTGTGTGTGCACAATGATATCTTGCTCATAATAGGAACTTAATAAATAGTTGTATATTGTTTATAATCAAGTAATAACAGGTCCAGGCTAGCCATTGTCCGAAGTTAATAACACATTAAAATTGAACTTTTCAGTTATTACTTTTTTATTTTAATTGTACCACTTCAGTTATCTATGTACCCCAACTTTTTAGATATTGTTTTATATTGGGGTTCTGATCCTGTGGTCAATGAACTTAGTATATCTATATCTATCTGTACACACATGCATAATGGTATTTTACTATAATTTGTTTTATTGAAAATCCCATACATTTTTTTCATTTAAAATGTTATTCTGAGGAGTGTTTATAGGCTTCAATGCACTACAAGAGGGTTCCAGGACACAAAAGTTGAGAACCTCCATTTAGTATCAAAAAAGATAGAAAAAGACAAAATTACTAAATAAATATTTGTTTTCAGTATCCCTTCTACTCTTCTCCCATATCTACTTATGATCTAGAAATATGTAGGAGATCATTCATTTAAAACCCTGTGGATTTCCTGAACTTTCTGTTTGCTTTTAAAAGTCAGTATCTCTAAATAACTTCTAATAAAATGATACCCCTTGGTAGCCTCCTAACATAGTTGTGATCCTGAGTACTGGTCTTTCCAAACTACAAAGTTTTAGGTATGGTTACTAAGGACTGTATATATTTGTTATCCAAAGACCAATTAACAAGCAATTACTAAGAGCTTACTATTGTCAAGCATTATTATGTTAGGTTCTGGGCATAAAGATACAAATGGAACACTCCAGAGGTTTGAGAGAGAGGTTGTCTTCAGTTTGGCTTTAAGTTGATTTTGTTTGGATGCTTGTTTGTTTGGGGCCATGAAAAGTCAAACATCAGATGACCATAGGCTTGGAGCTGGATGTGTTCTCAGAGATAATTTCATCTAACTCTCCTTAGTTGATGAGGAAACAGTCTCAAAGAGGTTAAGTAACTTCTCAAAACTCATGTAGATAAGAAGTGATAGAGCTGAAATTCTGACCCAGTTCCATCTACTCCAAACCAATTGTGAAACACACACACACACACACATACAGACACACAGAGGCATGCATACACACATGTACATATAATAATGTGCATACACATGATACACTCATAATTTAAACATACATGTAGATATATATACATATACATTTACACACAAAGAGTTAGGTTGTGCAGTGGATAGAGGCTGGAATCAGGAAGATTCATCTTCATAAGCTCAAATCTGGCCTCAGACATTTACTATTACAATCTGTGTGATCCTGGGCAAGTCACACGAACACTGTTTGCCTCAGTTTCCTCCTCCATAAAATGATCTGGGAAAGGAAATTACAAACCATTCCAGTGTCTTTGCCAAGTAAACCTGAAACAGGGTTACAAAAAACAGACACAAGTGCAATGACTGAACAACAAAAAGAAATAAATACACACAATGCACATATACACATACATACATACACACATGTATGTATGGGTATGGGTATCCACATGTCTCTGAATTCAAGAGAAACTTCATCATCTATGTCAGGGTCATAAAATATAGGTCCTTAAAGTATTAAGTCATAGGATCATAGATTGAGAACTAGAAAGAAGCTGATATGTTATCTAGTCCAGCCAACTCATTTTACATATGAAGAAAAAAGGGTGTTATTCCTTTAGTTGTTATGTGATTTGCCCCAAATCATACAATAGTTAGTGGCAGAGCCAGGATTAAAATGGGTATCTTTGACTTAAATTCTTAGTTCTTTCCTTATATCATATTGTACATATAAACTAATTTTTGTGATATCTTCAAAAATGTTAAAATTACCCAGAGTCATCTATAATTTTCCATTTTCTAATTTTTGTATAATTCAGCTTTTCACCTGACTTCTCAAAATTAATAGCCAAGTGGCTATTTGTGGTATTTATCAGGTTCCTTCAAGTAACTTACATTTAAAAAGAGTTTATTCAATCAAGTGAGTTCAACAAGGATTTATTCAGTGTCTAGTACAAGGCAGACTGTCTAAGGTATTGATTATGCAAAGGCACACTTAATCGTTTGCCTTTCTAAATAATCTTAAATAAATTAATGAGATTGCACTCTGTGATTTCTAGTAGTTTCCCTCTCCTACTTCTACTCATATAGTATCAACCATCAGAAAGAAATGCAAAGTCTATATATACATTGGGGTACTATTTTCTAATAAGATCTCTGGTTTTTCTTGTTTTTTCCCCTGAAAACATTGTTTTATGATTGAGGTTCAACATTCATTTTACATTTTTTCTATAGAGATTCATAGAGATAATAAAGTAGTTTAGTTAGTTGAATGCTATGAAGAACTTTAAAGGTCCTTATACAACTACATTTGGATGATTTACCTGAAGTAATAGCACTAAATGAGTCCAGATTATCTCCTCTAAGGACAATATAAATGAATTGTGTTTATTATAAAGGCATACCCTGATGACCTGACATATACATTAAGCAACAACAAAACATAGTTTTCTGTTTTGTATTTACTCTGCTACAAAAAAACACTAATGATGTGGTAAAGTTCATTGCTCCTACTGAGGTATTATCTACCTTAAATGATCAATAGGTTATATCCCCAATTTAATTCTGTACACACTGAATGTTTATTCAGTATTTCTCTGGAGGTTTTTATCAACTTAATGAATATTTTAAAATAATTTGTTTACATATTGAATCTTGAGTGAAAAACTGAATCATGTGTCAAGATTTTGTTTATTATCTAAACTAAATGGTGTCTTCCCATCCTTAATTTGATTGGCTCCCTCAAAGGAAACTTCACAGCTCAGATATCAGGTAGTATGTTGTCCCATTAACTTCTGTGAATCAAGGTTTCCCTTGGAACACCTATTCATCCATGTTTGAATCCCAAGATCAGAGTATCATCTTACTAATTTTTGAGTGGGAAGGGCTGAGTTGTTAAGTGAGAAATCTGTTTGTTTCTTTCCTTGAGCCAATGCATTTTTCAATACATCAGATTAAGGGGTGAGGGAACACTGTCATCATTTTTTTTGTCATATATAGTTGTTTTTAATGATTTCTTTTAATAAGGAAAAATGCGCCTTCTCACCTTCCCATCACAATTCTTTCTCTTCCTCTCCACCACTGAGAGCAAAAACAAACAAACAAACAAAAAGCCAAGCCACAAAACCTCTTTTACAAACATACAATACAACTTCCACACTGGACATGTCCAAAAATATGTCTCACTCTGCACTCTCAGTCCTTCACCTCTCAGTTAGGAGGTGGGTAGCATGTTTCGTCAGTAATCCTCCAGAATTGTGGTGGTCATTGCACTGATCAGAGTTCCCAGTTATTTCTAAGTTGTTTGCCTTTTCCATATTGTTGTCATTTTAGAAATTGTTCTCATTCTTTTCACTTCATTCTGCATCAGTTCATACATGTCTTCCAAGGTTTCTCTGAAACTATCTCCACAATATTTTACAGCACGATAGTATTCCATCACATTTATATACTATAACATATTCAACAATTCTCCACTTTATGGATATCAAATCAGATTCCCATTCTTTGTTGCTTTAAAAAGAGTTATAAATATGTTTGCACATCCTTAGAGTTTGTTTTGTTTAGGATTGATTTACCTTGTAATTCACCCTCCATATAATTCCTCCTTCTTTGTCTCTCTTTCCCTTCTATTTTCCTGATAAGTGAAATGTATCACTTTTTAAACATTTTTTTATTTTTCTTAATTACATGCAAAAACAATTTTTACCATTTATTTATTTTTAAAATGAGTTCCAAATTCTCTCCTTTCTTTCTACCCCTTCCTTCTCCTTGAGAAGGCAAACAATTTCCTATAGATTTTACATGCAAAACATATATATTGCCAGTGGTCTTTCTGTTTTTCTATTTCTGATGCAGTTGGTTATTATCTCATGATATCTATGGTATCACATTCACTTTCTGACAAGCACATCCCCCCAACAATAAAAACTGATTTTTTATACTATTATTTTCTAAAAGTTTATAATGTTTGACAATTTCTAAAAGATCATCTGGTCCACATGATATATGAAGTCATTTGGTATAATTAATAACTAACTGCTGCTTGCCCTCTGAAATAGATAATTTTGACTATGCTAAACTGAAAAATTTTGGTATAAGGAAAGCCAATGCAACAAAGATTAGGAGGGAAGCAGAAAATTGGGAGAAAATCTTTACAACCAATGTCTCTGATAAAGGCCTCAGATCTAAAATATACGGGGAACTGAGTCAAATTTATAGGAATAAAAGTCATTCCCCAATTGAGAAATGGGCAAAAGATATGAACAGGCAGTTTTCAGAGGAAGAAATTAAAGATATCTATAGACATATGAAAAAAGGCTCTAAATCACTACTGATTAGGGAAATGAAAATCAAAACAACTCTTAGTTACCACATCTCTCCTATCAAATTGACTAACATAGCAAAACATTAAAATGATAAATATTGGAGAAGATGTGGGGAAATTGGGACACTAAGGCATTGTTGGTGGAGTTGTGAACTGATCCAACCATTCTGGAGAGCAATTTGGAACTATGCCCAAAGGCTATAAAATGTGCATACACTTTGACATAGCAATACCACTTTTAGGGCTGTATCCTAAAGAGATTACACAAGGGGGAAAGGGATCCATATGTACAAAAATATTTATAGTAGCTCTTTTTGTAGTAGCAAAGAATTGGGAATCAAGAAGATGCCCATCAATTAGGGAATGGCTAAACAAATTGTGGTATTTGAATGTAATAGAATACTATTGTGCTATAATAAATAGAGAAGATATGGACTTCAAAATAACCTGGAAAAAACTACATGATATGATGCTGAGTGACAGGAGCAGAACCAAGAGAACATTGTACACAACCACAGATATATTGAGTCTATGATGTCTAACTTTGATAGACTTGGCTCTTCTCAACAATACAGGGTTCAAAGACAGTCCCAAAGTTGCATGATGGAAAGAGCTATCTATATCCAGATAAAGAACTATGGAGTCTGAATGGGAATTGAAGGAAACTATTTTCTCTCTTTTTTCCTGTATCTTTTTTTGTTTATTTTTCTTTCTCATGATACACTCCATTGATGATGGCTCTTCTTTACGACTTCACTATTGTGTAAATATGTTTAATGTGAAGGTGTATGTAAAACATATGTTGGATTCCATGCTGTCTTGGGGGAGGGGGGAGGGAAGGGAGGGGAAGAAAATTTGGACCTCAAATAATTGTGGAACTGAGTGTTGTAAACTAAAAATTAAAAACAAAATCTAAAAAAAGCTACTTCAAGATACAACTGTAAAAAAAAAAAAACAAATTGCATAGTTTATTTCAAAGCATACCCCCCTATAAAAACCTGACAATTCTAACTAAATTAATTCTGTAGAGCAATTTGGAACTATGCACACCCTTTGACCAAGAAATACCACCATTAGGTCTATATCTCAAAGAGATATTAGAAAGAGAGAGAGAGAGAGAGAGAGAGAGAGAGAGAATGAACTATGTGTAAAAAAAATTTATAGCACCTCTTTTAGTGGTGACAAAGAATTAGAAATTGATTGGAGAATGGCTGAAGTAGTTATTCCATATAATTATGTTAGAATATTATTGTTCTAGGGTGGAGCCAAGATGGCCATGTGAATGCAGCATCTTACCAGAGCTCTCTCACAAGTTCTGTAACATACCTCTAAAAAAGTGAATCTGAGCAGATCTGAGAGAGTTAGAAGTCACCAGTAGACTGAGTGGGGCAAATCACCAAGCCAGGAGAGCTGGAAAGGTCGACAGGACAGATCTGTAGGCTGGGAGAGTGTCCAGTGTGCAGAGCTGCACCAGACAGCACCTAAGCTGAAGCAGCTGTGGAAACCCGCCAGTGATCCAGGCTGGGAGAAAGCTGGACACCTGAAACCAGTGGAGATCCCCAGGACTCCCAACACAGGATGGGAGCCACAGGAGGCAGCAGCAGCACAACACCTGCCACCGTGAGATATCTCCTGAGGCTAGCAGCCCTAAGGTTTGAAACGGGCCCTCTTGAACTTCAGGGAGACATAATGGCCAGGTAAAGGGCTCTCATTCCTCCCTCCCTCACTGACCCAAAGAATTCCTTGAGAAAAAACACTGGAATAGAGGAGACAGAAGTGAGGCTTCAGTGGTAGAGCAGTGGGAGTTCCTGAGTCCCAGAGGGGTGGATCCAGCAAGAGTCAGTACCAGGAACCTGGATGTGCCTTTGCACAGACAGGGGAAGTGGCACAAACCAGCACAGACAACAGCTGAGACCATTGCTAGAGAGCAATGGTGCTGCAGAGAAGCCCCAGGGGAAGGGGAGACTTCAGGCAGACAGACAAACCCTCCCCCACAACTCAGAAAACCAGAGGTCAAAATACACAGATCCAGTAACTAGCCTCACAATTCCCAGAACAAGAAACCTGGAAACAGATCCCTGAGCCTCAAAAGCAGAAAACCACTGTAAGCCAGAAAACAGCTAACCAATATGATGAAGAACACAAAAAAAACTGAGGACCATGGATTTGTTTTATGGAGACAGGGAAGATCAAAATACCAATTCAGAAGAGGAGACCATTGACACTATACCCACATCTAATACCCCAAAAGGGAATGTGAACAGGTCTCAAGCCCAAAAAGCAATGCTGGAAGAGCTAAAGGAGGATTTTAAAAACTAAATTAGGGAGGTAGAAGGAAAAATGGAAAAAAATGAAAAAAACCCACTGATGAAATCAAGTTTTAAAAAATAAGATTGGTGGAATGGCTGGGGAGATTAATAATCTAATAATAGAAAAAATAACATCCTAAAAGTTAAAATCAACCAATTGAAAAAGGACACTCAAAAGCAAAATGAAGACAGCAACTCATTAAAAATTATAATCGAGCATGTGGAAGCTAATTACTGTATGAGGCATCAAGAAGTAGTAAAACAAAATGTAAAGAATGAAAAAAAAAGAAAAAAAATGTGAAATATCTGATGGGAAAAACAACTGACCTGGAAAATAGATCCAGGAGAGACAATTTAAGAATTATTGGTCTGCCGGAAATCCACAATGAAAAAAGAACCTAAACAGTATCTTTGAAGAAATTATCAAAGATAATTGCCCAGAGGTCCTAGAACCAGAAGGGAAAAGAGTTATTGAAAGAATACACTGATCAACCCCCGAACAGATGCCAAATTGAAAACTCCAAGAAATATCATAGCCAAATTTCAGAATAACTAAGTCAAGGAGAAAATACTGCAAGCAGCTAAAAAGAAACAATTGAAGTATCTTATAACTAAAGTAAGGATCATGCAGGATCTTTCAGCCTCTACATTGAATGACAGGTGAAATTGGAATATGATATTCTGAAGGGCAAAGGAGTTTGGACTACAACCAAGGATCAACTACCTAGCAAAGCTGAGCATAATTTTTCCGGCAAGGAGATGGACATTGAATGAAATAAGGGAATTCCAGACCTTCCTGATGAAAAAGCCAAAAATGCGTGGAAAATTTAATCTTCAAATACAAAACTCAAGAGAGACCTAAAAAGTTAAACAAAGGGAAAAACCCCAACAAACCTTTTTAATCAATAAGGGCAAACTGTTTACATCTTTATATAGGACTATATAATTTAATATATTATATATATGCATATACATATATGTTTGTCATTCTTGACAATAGTACAGTTATTATGACAACTGAAAGGGATACACATAGACTGTGGGTGTCAGTATAAAATAACTGATACAATGGTAAAAACATAATTAAAAGGTGTAAAAAGATAGTTCTAGGAGAAGAGTTAAGGAGGTAGTAGAAAAGGGTAAATTACATCTAATGAAGAGGGACAAAAACATAGTAGAGGGAAAGATGGGAGGGAGAGCTTTACTCGCATCAGACCTGGTTCAAGAAGAGAATAACATACTCTGAAAAGTATAGAAATTAAACTTGTCCTAAAGGCAGTAGGAGGGGAAGGGGAAAGAAAAGGGGAGTGGTCAAAAAGGAGGGAAGAAGTAACAAGGGGAAAAGGGTAAGATAGGAGAGGGAAACCAGGAGGGAGGGTATATTGAGGAAGGTGGTGATCAAAAATAAAACTCTTTTGAGGAGAAGAAGAGGGAAGGAGAAATAAAAGCATAAATGGTGGGATGAGGGGGAGAACAGGATGGAGAAAAAGACACAACTTGTAATCATAACTGTGAATGTGAATGGGATGAACTCTTCAACAAAAGGGAGACAGATAGCAGAATGGATTAAAAACCATAATCCTACAATATGTTGTTTACAAGAAACACACTTGAAAAAGGGGGATACACACAGGGTAAAAGTTGGGTGGAGTAGAATATATTGTGCTTCAGCTAAAGTGAAAAAGAAAGCAGGAGTAGCAATCCTAATCTCAGACAAAATAAAAGCAAAAGTAGATCTAATTAAAAGAGATAAGGAAGGACACTATATCCTGCTAAAAGTCACCACAGACAATGAAGCAATGTGATTACTTAACATATATGCACCAAGTGGTATAGGATGCAAATTCTTAGAGGAGAAGTTGAGGGAGTTACAGGAAGATATAGACAGTAAAATGATACTAGTAGGGGACCTTAACCTCCCTTTCTCTGAACTTAATAAATCTAACCTCAAAATAAAAAAGAAAGAAGTTAAGGAGGTGAATAGAATTTTAGAAAAGGCAGATATGACAGATATCTGGAGAAAACTGAATGGAGATAAAAAGGGATATAACTTTTTCTCAGCAGTAAATGGCACATACTCAAAAAATGACCATGTGCTAGGACATAAAACCCTCACAATCCAGTGCAAAGAGGCTGAAATAGTCAATGCATCCCTCTCAGATCATTATGAAAAAAAAAATATTTGTAATAAATGACCATGGAATGATAAACTAAAAACTAATTTTAAACTAAAGAATTTAATGCTAAAGAATGAATGGGCCAAAGAACAAATCATAGAAACAACTAATAACCTCATTCGAGAGCATGACAATAATGAGACAACATACCAAAACTTATGGGATGCAGGAAAAGCAGTTGTCAGGAGAAGTTTTATATCTCTAAATGCTTACATGAATGAGATAGACAAAAAGGAGATAAATGAAATTGGCATGCACCTGAAAAAAAAAAAACTAGAAAAAGAACAAGTTGAAAAGCCCCAATGAGATACCAAATTAGAAATACTGAAAATCAAAGGAGAGATTAATAAAATTGAAATCAAGAAAACTATTGAACTAATAAACCAACTACGAGCTGGCTTTATGAAAAAACAATAAATTTGATAAAACATTGGTCAATTTGATTAAAAAAAGAAAGAAGAAAACCAAATTACCAGTATCAAAAATGAAAAGGTTGAATTCACCTGCAATGAAGAGGAAATTAAAACAATAATTAGGAATTATTTTATCAATTGTAAGCCCATAAATTTGATAACCTCATGGAAATGGATGAATCTTTACAAGAATACAAATTGCCCAAGTTAAAAGAAGAGGAGGTAAATTACCTTAATAATCCCATCTCATAAAAAGAAATTGAGCAAGCCATCAATGAAATGCCTAGGAAAAAATCTCCAGGGCCAGATGGTTTAATGTGAATTCTATCAAACATTTAAAGAACAATTAATTCCAATACTTTATATACTATTTGGGAAAATAGGTGAAGAAGGAAGCCTACCAAATTCTTTTCATGACACAAATATGGTACTGATACTTAAACCAGGAAGAGTTAAAACAGAAAAAGAAAATTATGGACCAATTTCCCTAACCAATATTGATGCAAAAATTTTAAATAAATTTTAGCAAAAAGATTGCAGTAACTTATTAGGAGAATAATACACTACAACCAGGTATGATTTATTCCAGGAATACAAGGCTGATTCAATATTAGGAAAACTATCAGCATAATTGATCATATCAATAACAAAATTAGCAGAAACCTTATTATTATTATCTCAAGAGATGTAGAAAATGTTTTGGACAAAATACAATACACATTCCTATTAAAAAAACACTACAAAGCATAGGAATAAATGGAGTCTTCTTTAAAATTATAAATATCATCTACCCAAAACAATCATCAAGTATTATATGTAATAGGGATAAGCTAGGTGCATTCCCGATAAGATCCAGGGTGAAAAAAGGATGTCCATTATCACCCCTATTCTTAAATTTGGTACTAGAAATGTTAGCTTTAGCATTAAGAGAAGAAAAAGAAATTGAAGGAATTAGAATTCGCAAAGAAGGAACTGAATTGTCACTTTTTGCACATGATATCATGATTTACTTAGAGAATCCTGGAGATTCAAGTAAAAAACTACTTGAAATAATAAACAACTTTAGCAAAGTTGCAGGATATAAAATAAACCCACATAAATGTTTGGCGTTCCTATATATTACTAAAAAGGCTCAACAGCAAGAGATAGAAAGAGAAATTCCACTTAAAGTTAACTATAAAATATTTGGGATTCTACCTTCCAAGACAAAGCCAGGGCCTATATGAACGCAATTATAAGACACTTTTCACACAAATAAAATCAGATATAATTAAATGGAATAACATGAGTTGCTCATGGTTAGGCTGAGCTAATATAATAAAAATGATAATTTTACCCAAATTAATTTAATTATTCAATGCCATACCAATCAAACTACCAAAAAATTATTTTGCAGAGCTGGATAAAATAATAACAAAATTCATCTGCAAGAACCAAAAATCCAGAATATCAAAGGAACTAATGAAAAGAAATGCTAGGGAAGGAAGCCTAGCCATACCAGATATTAAACTGTGCTATAAAGCAGCAGTCCTCAAAACTACCTGGTACCAACAAAGAAACAAAGTCATAGATCAGTGGAATAGGTTAGGTATACAATACGCAGTAGTCAACGACAATGGCAATCTGCTCTTTGATAAACCCTAAGAATCCAGCTTATGGGTTAAGAAATCACCATTTCACAAAAACTGCTGGGAAAATTGAAAATTAGAATGGCAGAAACTAGGAATAGACCCATATCTTATACCATATACCAAAATAAAATCAAAATGGGTACATAATTTAGGAATAATGGTGGATACTATTAACAATTTGGGAGAACAAGGAATACTTTACCTATCAGATTTATGGGAAGGGGAAGAATTCAGGACCCAACAAGAAATGGACAGCATTACAAAATACAACATGGATAATTTTGATTATGCTATAGTGAAAAGATTTTGTATAAACAAAACCAATGCAACAAAGATTAGCAGGGAAGCAGAAACTCGGGAAAAAATCTTTACAACCAATGTCCCTGATAAAGGCCTCATATCTAAAATATACAGGGAACTGAGCCAAATTTATAGGAATACAAGTCATTCCCCAATTGAAAAATGTTCAAAGGATATGAACAGGCAATTTTCAGAGGAAGAAATAAAAGACATCTATAGGCATATGAAAAAATGCTCTATATTATTATTGATTAGAGAAATGCAAATCAAAATTACTCTTAGTTACCACATCTCTCCTGTCAGATGGGCTAACATGACAAAACAGGAAAATGATAAATGCTAGAGAGGATTGAGAAAATTGGAACATTAATACATTGTTGGTGGAGTTGTGAACTGATCCAGCTATTTTGGAGAGCAATTTGCAAGTATGCCCAAAGGGCTGTAAAAATGCCCATACCCTTTGACCCAGGAATACCACTCCCAGGGCTATATGCCAAAGAAATCACACAAGTGGGAAGGGACCCATATATACAAAAATATTTATAGCTGCTCTTTTTGTGGTGGCAAAAAAATAGGAAATTAAAGCCATACCCCTCAATTGTGGAATGGCTCTACAAGTTGTGGTATATAAATGTAATAGAATACTATTGTAATATAAGAAATGGGGAAGATATGGACTTCATACTAACTTGTAAAGACCTACATGATATGATGCTGAGGGACCAAAACAGAACCAGGAGAATGTTATATACAAGCACAGACATATTGATTCTGTAATGACTAACTTTGATAGACTTGGCTCTCCTCAGCAATACAAGGCTGAAAGACAGCTCCAAAGGACTCATTGTGGATAAAGTGAGATACATCCAGAGAAAGAACTGTGGAGTCTGAATGCAGATTGAGGCAAACTATTCACTTTCTTTTTTTTTCCTCTTTTTTCAGTTTTATTTCTTCTCTCTCATGATTCATTCCATTGGTCATAATTCTTCTTTAAAACTTGACTATTGTGTAAATAAGTGTAATGCAAAGAGCTATGTAGAACAATCTATATCAGACTGCAACCTGTGTTGGAGGGGGGAGGGGAGGGAAGGAAAGAAAATTTGAAACTCGAGAACATGTAAAACTAAGTGTTGTGAAATAAACATAACAAATCTAATAATAATAATAATAAAAAGAAGAAGAGCAAGAACACCAATTTTCTCAAGTGTTGAATGCCAGAAAGGGAATAATGTATAACACAGGGAAATAGGTTGTGACCAGCTGGTGAAGGGCCTGAAAAATCTAATGAAAGACATTATGTTTTTATACTAAAGACAACAGGAAGCCATAGGAGTTTCTTAAGCAGAGGAGTGACAATGTCAGTCTTGAGCTTTAAGTAAATCATTTTGGAGTTGTGGGGAGGATAGATTGGAGTGGGAAAAAATTTGAGATAAAAGGACCAAGTTAGATGGTTCAATAGTAATAGTCCAAATGAATATATTTGATTCAATTAAACATAATTCAACAACAAAAAAAGAATACTATTGTGCTTTAAGAAATAATGGGCAAGATGCTCTGAGAAAGACAGGGAAAAACTTACATGAACTCTTGCAATGTGAAATGAGCAGAATCAAGAGAATATTGTACATAATAACAGCAATATTGTATGATTATCTACAATAAATAACTTAGACGTTCTTGGCAAAGCAATGATCCAAGACAATTCTGTAGGAATTAGGATGAAATCTAATGTCCATCTCCAGAGAAAAAAATGACAGAAGCTGAATGTAGATCAAAGACACTTTTACTTTATGTTATTTTTCTTGTGTATTTTCGACTATGTTTTATTTCACAGAATGAGTTACATAGAAATGTTTTTTGCATGACTACCCATACATAACATATGTCAAATGCCTTCTCAATGAGGGGGGAAGGGAAAGGAGGGAGTTTGAACTATAAATTTTGTGGGAAAAGAATGCTAAGTATTTTTTACATGTAATTGAGAAAAATTAAATATTAAAATAAAAAGAAGAAGAAAGGAAAGACATCCAGAAAGATAATTTTTCACAAAAACTAGCAGAAAAGTCAAGAAATTAATAAGCCTAAAAGGTACTCTCATGCAAGAAATTAATTCTTTGAGATAAAAGAAAGCAAGACAAAATCTCTGGCAGGAAAAAAAAAATAAGATTGTAACAAAATCAACGTAAGTTTGTAGAAAGAGCATGGCCCTGCCATAAGAATCTCTAAATTGTCAAGGAACACAGTAAGTGATAGACAGGAAGATGCAGCATTATTATAAGCACTGAAACAAGAAACTGAAAAAGAAAAAGAAAACAAGAAAGAAAGGCAAATATGAAAGAACTGGCAGCTTACAAAAGTGTAGAAAAGTATATGAAGCAGAGAACTCCAAGAAAATTGAATTGGCCCAAGTAAAACATAAAAGTAAAATAATGAATGGCAGATTTAATAAAACAGTTAAATTTAAAATTATATATACTATGTATAAAATATGTATATGTATATATATATATATACGTGTGTGTGTATGTGTGTGTGTGCGTGTGTGTGTGTGTGTGTGTATGTAAGGAAATTTTATCGTGAGTAGTAATAGAAGTAAAAGATGGAGCTGGGCATGGCAAGAAATTTGTGCTTTCTCTCACTATTACATCTCAACAGCACTCAACCCACACCCCCTAAAAATAAAAAAATAAAAAAAGAAACGGAACCAAAAGCCCAAATATAATCATTTAGAAACTGAAAACATAGTACATATTGACTGATCCATATGGCATCAACAAATTTACATTCAGAATTTTACTGATAATGTTTCAGAGCTTAAATATAAAAGAGCAACTATTTCAAAGAGCCAAGAGAAATTCATATATATCAAAATCACTAATTAGAAACATACTAGATTACTTAAGAGAAAAGAAATGAGGCTGCTAAGAAATATACCAACATGTAAATGAAATATCTTTGCATCCTCATAATGCTTACTTTGCAAAATAACATATGAACAGGTGGTTGTTTTTCATTCATATCAGAAACTTTCATTCTTTATTGGAGAACAGAGAGCTTGGCAACATTTTTATATGCAAATGTAAGTCAGCAACAACCTCAAAAACCTCAAAATGTTTTAGAAAGGATTTTATTAAGTCAGTTGAGCAGAGTAAAGAACCTAAGAAAAGTATGGCTCCCTACCTGAGTCTCTGTGAGGTTTACATTATATAAGAGTAGGAAGCTGGATGGCCAGGACATGGACAGTTTCTAGAAAAAGGAAGATTCCAGGGAAGGTCACTTGAGATGTATATCATCAGGTAAATACATTTAATAAAACATGGGCAAAGTCAAAACAAAAGCTATTGGGGAACCCCAAACACAAGCTTTTTTGATGAGCCCAAAACCTGGGTGGGCCCATTCAAAACAAGACTTGTGTAAGGGTCGGAGTATTGCTGGTTGTCGGATTCTATGGAATGTCTCTGAGGTCAGAATTATCTATGGTTAGCTTTGGTTTAGAAAATTTCTATCCACATAAAGTTAGGTTCAAATAATGTTAATAAAGAACATATTATTTTCTGTATACACATTGATTAAGCAGCTAAAACCTAACAAGGTAAGCAAATGTATGTAGCAATTTACTGATCAAGAAAGAAAAGACCAACACAAATTTCTGGGTAAGGGATTCTTTGATCATAACTTTTGGGAAAGCTGTATAGTAGATTTTGTAGAAGAATAATTGAAACTAAAAGCTTAGCTCACAAAATTATAAATGAATAAAATATCTGAATATAGGAATGACACCATTGGAGAAAGGCAGAGTCAAGAAGGTGGAATGAGAGGCAGCAATTTTGCCTTGGCTCCATCACAACCTTTTCTACATTGTCTTAGGATGTATGTCAAACCAACTTCTAATTGTGCAAGAAAAAAATCACAGCTATCATGTTTTCCAGCCCATGGTAACGTAGGAAGATAGATAAAGAGATCTTCAGAAACTGAAGTTTCTGGCTATAAGCACAGCACAGAAGCAGTGCCACAGCAGGCAGGAGTGTGACCTGGGTATGTTGATGGCAGCGAATGAGTGGAGAAGTCTAGTGATCATTAATGGCAAGGAGAGTAGGCACCTGGGCAAAAGTAGGTTCCAGGGCAACTGTATACTAGTACTGGAAACAGAAACAGACACTATCTGGTGGTTCTGTTACCCATTACTCTGTTCTGGGTCACAGTTTCGGGGTAGAGAAGAACAGTTATGATTGTGAGGTAACAGAGACTGTAACTATGTAAATAAAAAGGAACAAGTTCCAGAAACAAAGCCCTGTGGCTCTGAGTCCAAGAACAGAATAGTGACTCAATTATACATTTCAGTCCATCAAATAAGCCTATAGTGGAATAAACAAGTGCTAGAGTCAAAATTAAGGGGAAGTCAGCAGTTCAGTTGCTCTGAACCTGCAGAACCTTTTAGCAGTCTAATTGCCATGTTGTCCAGCAGCAGCAGTCTATGTAAATTCATTCATACACAAGCCAACAGATCGAAACAGGGTCAAGAATTTGGGCTATGCAGACCATAAGGGCAATAAGTGGGCTATTTCTCAGATCACACTACCTTGGAAGCATTGAAATCTTATATATCCCCAGACTGAGCTGTGAAATCAACATAAGGACTGACATTTTACCACCCCGAAATGACCAGAGCCAGGACTAACATAAAATGTAAAGTCAATAAGTACTCTGGAAAAATGAGCAAAAAAGAATATTTAAAAAAATCTAACCACAAAAATATGCTATAACGACAGAGAAGGTCAAGACACAGACACAGAAGACAATGACTTGAAAATATCTTCAGGCACAGTCCCCCCTCCCTCAAATGTAAATTAGACACAAGCTCAACAAGAATTCCTAGACAAATAAAAGTTTAAAAAAGCAATTTTAAAATATTTTAAAATCAAAGAAGAAAAAATGAAAAAAAAAAATAAGAGCTAAGCAAGAAAATGATGAAAAGAGGATTGGTAGCTTTGTAAAAGTGGTTAGAAATGGTACCATTAAAATGTTAAATAAGAATTAAATGTTGTATCTCTCAGAAGTGACAGTAAGGGAAAAGTTCATTACTCAAATGAAATCGACAAAATTATAAAAAACACATTTTGTATATATAAACCTTTAAATTTCAGCACAAGCAAAATGAATGTAGCCAGAAAAAAGAAACATATGAATGGATTAAGGAAGAAACTTTGCATTAAACTTCTCTTATTAAAAAAAAAAACTCTCTTGTTCAACATAGGGATAGAGATTAAATCTGCAATTTGATTGGTACGTGAAACTCTCAGCTAAGGAAACTCAAACCACCAAAATTTCATGCCTCTTCTATAATGTATCATATTAAAGATTTGCATAGAGCACTGAAAGCTTAAGCGAGTTGCCCTGTGTTACACACCTAATATGTCTCAGTGCTGGTACTTGAATCCAAGCCTTCCGGGTGCTGAAAAGCCTCCCCCCACCATTGCATCATACTGCTTTTCTATAGAGAGAGCTGACAACATTCTACAAGAGTAGGGTACTTTTCACAGAGATAAGCAGCCAAAGAATGTGCATGTGTGTGTATGTCTGTGTATGTCTGTGTACACAAATACATAGAGACAGATTTGTGTATATACACATATATTTATAGACATGCAGATATATGTGTATGCATATAAACACATATGAGTATACGCATGCATATATATACATATATATATATAGATATGAAGTGAAAACTATCAATAACCATCTGAATAGGCATAACATTTCTAATTATAAGAGAAATTTCAATTAAAATTTGAGGTATAACCTCATATTTATCAAATTGGCAAGTGTAGTGAAACAGAGAAATAACATGTTGTTGGGGTAGAAGTTAAATTGTTTTAACTATTTTTGAAATCAATGCAGTAAAATTTGCAAAATTATTTATAGCCTTTTACTCAATGATCTCATTACTGTGCTAATATGCCAATAAAAGCGTTAATGACAATGAAATATGTACCTATACAAAATTAAGATAATCTCACTATTTATAGTATCAAAATTTGGACCATATTAATAAAAGAACAGATGAATAGAATGTTATATATGAAAGTAAGGAAATATTATAAGGCAGCTAAGTTGTATAGCAGATAAAATCCTCAGTTTGAAATCCAGAAGGCCTGAGTTCAGATCTGGCCTCAGACACTTGCTAGTTGTGTGACCCTAGGAATGTCACTGAATCTCTGCCTGACTCATTTTCCTCCTTCTGTCATTCCCCAGCCCATTGGACCTGCACTTTTACATTTTCTTCCCTTTTTTATTATGAGCCTTTTGTTAGCAAATTGAATGCAATGTGACCATGTACTTTTGAATCCCTTGCACTCTTGTCCTGTCACTAATCATAACACATAATATCCTAATCGTGGATTAATTCTAATATCCACTTGTTAATGAACAGTTCTGTTTTAACATGAAAAACGCTACTGACTGTGACAGCTACAAATTTGTCTTATCTAACCCCAACTGGACCCTCAATGGAACAATGAAAACAGTATATTCTTTAACAATTTGTTGGCTATACCACTATACAACATCTCTTCCAAACCTTGTCTTGTATGCTATCTCAAGAAAGAACTGGTAGAGCCTGAATGCAGATCTAAGACAATTTTTCTTTATTTTTCATGTGAGCTTTTTTTGTCCGTGTTTTCTTTCACAGAATGACTTACACAGAAATGTGCTTTGCATGACTACACATGTATAACCTATGTCATACCTCTTGCCCATTTAATGGGGGAGGTAGGGAGACAAGGAGAGAATTTGGAATTCAAATTTTGAAAAACAGTGTTAAAAATGTTTTTACATATAATTGGGTAAAAATAAAATATGAAATAAGATTAAAAAAAAAACAACCTTCTTTGGTCTCCTTAAATTTCACATAGCACTGCACCATCTCAAATAAAGGATTTCCCTCATATTTCACTGGATTAAAGCCATTTACCATGTGCCCCTTTTTCTCCCTTCCTACTCATCTCAAATCATCTAGATATTTTCTATTTTTCCTTTCCTCAAGTCTCAGATGAAAAGACTCACCATTTTCCTTTTCCAGTCATTCTCTGGAGCTAATGAACACTCTTGGAGAAAGTCTCACAACCATGTAGACTGACTCCAGTACAGATTGCTACTATTTAACTAGCCTCAACTGGGCCCTTACTGTTGAAATGAAAAACATTTATTTTTTTTGATTGATTTTCTGTCTACACTTATATCTAGTCCAATCCTTTTCTCTCCTCAAGTCCCAAAGCCTTTTCAACTCTTCTCACTTAGCAAATATGTAGCCTATCATTTTACAGAGAAATAGTAGTCATGGAATATTCCTTATTCTTCCCCATTCTATACCTAAAAGTTCTCTCACATCCTTTACTCCTATCTCTGACAAAGGAAGGGATCTCGTCTTTGCCAAGGCCAATTGTACACCTACTCTACTATCTGTGTTCGTAAATCTCTTTTTTTCCTCTAGGAACTTCTCCAATACTTCATTACAGGATTTTTTTCTTCTTCTATTTTTAATTAGTTGATTTGTCTCCACCACCCACAAACATGCTCATATCAACCCTTTCCTTAGAACAAAACAATTACACCGACAAAAAACAAAATCCCTTTTACTAAGTGTAATGGCAAGCAAAATGGGACTTTTCATTGCCTTTGTTTGAAAGGACCAGTTATAGTGGGATCTTTTGCTTTGGAATGTTTCTCAGCACTAAGACAATTGAGAGTCATTGGACTGCATATGATGTAGTGCTGGTGTTTGGAGCTTTCCCACACTGATTTCTCACATTCTAAATGGCAAGCCTCAAGTGCCTCATGGCTTTGAGACAGGTATGTAAGATCTGTGGTTGGCATTTGGCTTTTGGGGGTACACTAACTGAAAGAATGTGGATGATGAGACTCTGGGCAAACCATGGAAACCCCCACCCCCAGCTTTGTAACCCAGATAGATGCTGGTGCTTCTCTTTATGAGAAATGTGATTTTGGGGATCACTGGACTTCCTAGGGAGGGCCAAAGTCCTGAGGAAGAACCCTGCGATAATGTGTTGGTAAGCAAAATGGGCTCTTAGCACTTAGTTCCACCAAGTACCCTTGAAGAGTTTGGCTTTTGTTTCCTTTGAGTAATTCAGTGTATTTCATTGAGTCTTACTAAGTGCTAAGCCCCAGGCCCTAACCCCTATTAGGTGTTAACCTAACTTACGTGGATGTGAACCTCCCAGGGTCCTAAGGGGAGGGGCTAACTTAAGAGCCAATCATAGCACCCTAAGTTCTGGTTATTTAGATGACGTCTGAAACCCTATTAGAAGAGACGACAGAGCCATTTGCGCAGGGCTCTCACTTGTGATGGTGCTGATGCAGAGACTCCAGGCAGTTGTAGCTAAGGAGCCCTCCAGCTTGTAACCTGGATGCTGAGACTTTGTTAAATTCTGCTAACTATGTATTGGGATTTGAATCAGACAAGGTCTGTCTGTTGATGTTTATACTTTGTTTGTATTTTGTTCTGAAGTTCTGGGTGCTGGATTTTTCCCCTGAACTAAGTGAATGATATTTGTATGCTGAATTAAAAGTAAGCTTGTCAACCCCTTCACATAGCTTTCTAAGCAGATCAAAAGAACCTGTGCTTTTGCAGTGTGTTGGCAGCTTTCTGGGTGCTGGTTGTTGGTGGATCTTGTACCCTCGCAGAAGCTGCTAGTTGGATTGTTGAAATGGATAATCCCTAAGGAAGGCTGTTCAGACCACAGGACTCCCTGAGGAAGACCAAGTGGTAGCCCCCCTCAATCTGTGGGAATCCCAGGGCCTCCTAGGGGTTAGACCCTAAGGAGGACCCAAGTGATGGCCCCTTAGAGAATGGTGGTAAGACCAAAAGGCTCCTGAGACAGGGCCAGAAGTCCTAAGGGATGTCCCCTTAAGAAGGCTGTGCAGACCACAGGGTTCCCCAGGGAAATCCCGAGTGGTTGCCCTTTTAACACCACAGTGTGGATCACAGGACTCCCCAAGGCAGGATCAGGAAGTAAGCCCGAGATGAGCTTCTGCTGCTCATTGCTTTCCTGTCCTTAACCTTAGGAAAATCCATGTGATTTGCCCATTCTCACCCGAAGAACTCAGGACTAGAGTGGGCAAAGGAAGGCATTTATTACGCTCCTCGAGAGAGCAGGTGTAGTGTTCACTGGGACACACACTGATACAGCTGCAGGAGGGGGGGGGGTGTAACCATTCCTTCTACTCCTGCTAGAGTTATGGTTACTTTGCAATCTTTACTTTTTACATAGTTTTCCTAGGTTATACAGTTTATGTAGGTAGGAAAATAAGGATACAGAAACAAAAGTGAAGTTAATTAGATTTTCCTTGTCTTAGTTTAGGATTAATCTACATTCTTTTACTTCCCTTACCTTCCCTCTTTAACATATGCAAATTATGCAAATGACTAGGCCTGGACCCTTGACCAAGACCAGACCCTAGATAAACTTGAACTGGTTTAACTGGTTTGGCCTCTCTAATTCCCCTGACTGTCTTCTCAAAAAGCATGTGCATGTGTACAAGCCTCTGACCTCTTACCTGACTGACCTTGAGGCCTGGTTTCTGCTAAAGCCAGGGTGGGGGTGGGGGGGAAGTACACCTTTAATTCTGTGGAAACAAAACTCCTCCTCCCATTTCTTACATCTGGTAACTATGAATTGTGATTTGTTCAGACAAGGTCTGCCTGTTGATGTGTGTAATTTCTGTTTGTTTTTGCCTTAAAGTTCAGGGGGCTGATCTTTCCCCCCAGAACTAAGTGAAAGATATATGTATGTTTGATTAAACTGAGAGTGTTAACCACTTAAAGTTGCTTTCCTTAGAAAAGCAGATCAGAGAAGCTGTGTTGGCAGCCCTCTGTGTGCTGGTTTTTGTTGGTCTTACATAGCCACAGTAGTTGCTAGCCAAATTGTTGGTACACTAAGCTAATCACTTAAACCATAATCCTGTATCTCTACCCCAACTACTTTTTTGAGTTCTGCTTCTTCTCAACTCATAAAATACCTGAAATCTCAATTCCAACTCCAACACCATATAGCAAGTGCCTTTTTCAAGGTTACTAATGTTGCCTTACATTTCAAAATGTCTTTTTAACTTATTACTCCTTATTAATTTTGACCTTTTTGAAAAAGTTGATCACTTTTTTCATTCTGTATATCCAGTGAGTCCCAGAAGCAGAGATCCACTTTAGAAGCCAGGTGGGAAAAAAAAAAAAAACAGCATAAAAAAAACACACCAGAAAACTGAAAAAATTGATTCTTATTATGGAGACAGGGAAGATCAAAATGCCCAATCAGTAGAGGACAGCATTGACACTACACACACTTCTTAAATCTCAAAAGGGAATGTGAATTGGTCTCAAGCCCAAAAAGCATTGCTGGAAGAACTTGAGGAGGACTTTCAAAACCAAATTAGAGAGGTAAAAGAAAAAAAAAGAAAAAATTGGAAAAAAAATTCCTGATGAGAACAAATCCTTAAAAAGTAAAATTGGTGAAACAGTTAAGGAGATTCAGAATATAAATGGAGAAAATGTCTCACTGAAAAGTAAAATTAACCAAATGGAAAAGGAGGTAGTGAAGCTAACTGAAGAAAATAATACATTAAAAATAAGAATTGGGCAAGTAGAAATGAATGCCTCCATGAGACATCAAGAATCACTCAAACAAAATCTAAAGAATGAAAAAAAAATAGAAGAAAATGTGAGATAGGTGACAAGAAAAACAACTGACCTAGAAAATAGATCCAGGAGAGATAATCTAAGAATTATTATTCTACCAGAAAGCCATGATGAAAAAAAGAGCCTGGACAGTATTTTCCAAGAAATCATCAAGGAAAACTTCTCTAAAATCCTGGAACCAGAGGGTAAAATAGTCATTGAAAGAATCCATGG